>NW_026938427.1:0-8350 GCF_032062105.1 Saccostrea cuccullata
TTCTTCAATAACATAAACAACCTCATCCATGCTTCCAGAAATTTTTCGGATTAGTTGGGGGTGGGGGTGACCCCAGTCAAAAAATTAAATTTTCCAACCCAGAAAATTTCTTGACAAGTCAAAAAAAGTACCTCATTTCCCAATTCCCAAACATTAAAAACCTATTTTGTGTGTGTGTGGGGGGGGGGGGGAGGGGGATTGTAGTCATTGAACTGAATTTTTCAATAACTTTGCAAATTTCAGGGAGGTTTGTAGAGAATACATGTATTATGAAAGGGTACATAAGCCATCTGTTTTTTTTTTTTTAAATAAAAGTGTTTCGGGAAGTCATCTGTATCACTTTTTGTAGAACCCCTAAACAATTTATGGATCAAAATACAATATATCTGGATCAATAATTCATGCCTTATAACAATTTAGTTACTACAGTAAAACTTGTTTAGTATGAACACGGATATTGCCAATTCATGGATATAGAGAAGTTATCATGGATCCCCAGCTATATAAATTAAACGAATTCTTTATACGGATATAAGGAATTACGGATTTAGCGAAGTAATTTCAGAGTTCCTTGTGACTTCATTATAACCATTGAAGTTTTACTGTAGTACATACACTTAAACACTGAGACAGAAGAAAACGTGTGAAACTTATTTTTAGGAATAAAAAGATTTAGGGGCCAACCTGACATTACAGCACTTGATTAATAATAATCTTCACAACAATTTGACAGTTTTCGTAAACTTTGCATATTGTACATCACAGTAATGACAGTATCGTAACTTAGGGCAATGTAGCAATTTAGTCCCTAAAAATTCCAAGATATTATATACAGTACATTATATTAGAAACAAGAGGACCATGCATACTCCACTCAAAAGTAGGCATTGTTACAACCCACTTTGAAAAATTAGGAACTTTGAAAAATTTTTTCAAAGTGCGTTAAATTTGGGACCAAATCAACGCACTTTGAAAAAATAAATTTTCTTTTCAAAGTGCGTTAATATCGACCATATTAATGCACTTTGAAAAAACGTGTATGGCTTGGTCAATATTCTTGCAAATCTTAGGTATGATGAATAATTGAATCCTTTTATAACTTTTCGGTGATGCGGTCACTTCAGGATGTAGAAGTGAGCGATTTAGATTTTCCATACTTTGAAAATTCTTTCTCTCTTAAATGTTTTACTGTACTTAATTTTTTCCAGTTTGCATGCATTTTATGTAAACTGAAAGTTTTCAACGTCATACCGGTTATGTAAATACATATATTTGGGTGCAGCATAGGCATCGGTACCGGGAAGGGGGGGGGGGGCTTAGGTACACAAATGTTTTGCAAAGATATACATAATATATGCATTGAAAATTGGGGCTTAGCTTGGGGGATCCACTTTCAATTTGCTAACGACGGCTATGTACAATATATTAAAAAAAAAAGAGGTTGGCTGAGAGACCATCTACTCGTCTTCTCCTTGTTCTTAATGAGGTTAAATGAGTACATTTATTTAAAGAGTTTTTCGATAGATATAATTATTGCAAATTTATTCTCTCTATTACTACAATCTAAGTCTGGAATTTTTTATTTGATACATATTTTTTTCAAAGTGCGTTAAATTTCCCAATAGTAAAAAATGTTTATGTACACCCGTAATGCACTTTGAAATTTTTTTTCAAAGTGCGTTGAGTGTGTCCAAAATTTAACGCACTTTGAAATTTTTTTTCAAAGTGCATTGATTCTGTCCCAGTTTTAACGCACTTTGAAAAAAATTTTCAAAGTGCCTAATTTTTTCAAAGTGCGTTGCCACAAGGCATCTGCTTGTAGAATTTTTCATTGTGCAATAAATTGTAAATTTACATGCTAGGACAAGAATCCAGCATTATAACACTCTATTTTTCCTGTGAATGTAACATCTGTACAAATATAACAAATACATGCAGTCATTATTTAATAATTTATAACAAGAGGCCCATGGGCCACATCACTCACCTGAGAAGCTTTGACCATTCTGTTCTTTACCAGATTTCCCCCTTGTAATACATTACGTATCCCCACCCTACCCCACTGATCATAATTAAGACATTTTGAAATCAACTACCCCAGGATCCTTCCATGTGCAAATAAGTTTCAGCTTTTCTGGCCCAGTGGTTCTTGAGAAGAAGGTTTTCAAAGATTTTTCCTATATATTTTTATGTAAAACTTTGATCCCCCCATTGTGGCTCCACCCTTCCCCTGGGGGTCATGATTTGAACAATTTAAAATCTACATTACCCAAGAATGCTTCCACATAAGTTTCAACTTTTCTGGCCCGGTGGTTCTTGAGAAGAAGTTTTTCAAAGATTTTTCCAATATATTTCTATGTAAAACTTTGATTACCAATTGTGGCCCCACCCTTCCCCCGGGGGTCATGATTTAATTTAGAATCTACACTATACCAGGATGCTTCCACATAAGTTTCAGCTTTTCTGGCCCAGTGGTTCCTGAGAAGAAGATTTTCAAAGATTTTTCTTATATATTTCTATGTAAAACTTTGATTCCCCATTGTGGCCTCGCTCTTTCCCCGGGAGTCATGATTTGAACAATTTAAAATCTACACTACCCAAGAATGCTTTCACATAAGTTTCAACTTTTCTGGCCCAGTGGTTCTTGAGAAGAAGATTTTCCAAGATTTTTCCTATATATTTCTATGTAAAACTTTGATTCCCCATTGTGGCCCCGCCCTTCCCCCGGGGGTCATGATTTTTACAATTTAGAATCTACACTATCCCAGCATGCTAGGATGCTTTCACATAAGTTTCAGCTTTTCTGGCCCAGTGGTTCTTGAGAAGAAGATTTTTTAATGACCCCACCCTATTTTTGTCTTTTCTTGATTATCTCCCCTTGCGAGGGGATATGTCCCTTCATTTTAACAATTTAAATTCCTCTTCACCCAAGGATGCTTTGTACCAAGTTTGGTCAAAATTGGCCCAGTGGTTCTTGAGAAGAAGTCGAAAATGTGAAAAGTTTACAGACGGACAGACGGACAGACAGACAGACAAAATGTGATCAGAAAAGCTCACTTGAGCCTTCGGCTCAGGTGAGCTAAAAACATAATAAATAATAAAAATACAGCAGCAGCTGCAATAGTCAATTAAATGACGTTAGTTTTGTGACATTTCATAAATTTACATTTCTAATCATATTTACCTATTGTATACATGTAATGCCATCTTTAAAAAAATTGTTTGGTTGCCCTCTCCCAATCGACTAACTAAAAGTTGCCCAATTCAAACCTTTTTTTACATTCTAAGACATAATATTTTTTTTCTTTTTTTATTTCTCTTATCCTGTCAGCAAATATGTTAAAATTTTCTGGAAAAAAATTTCCCACCTACCTACTGACCCAATAATTTCACCCTGAGTAGGGAGAGGGCAAACATATATTATTTTAAAGATGGCCTAATGCATATATATACTTATCAAAACTAGCATTCAAACATGGAAAAAATATTTTTTTCACAATTAAATCCTCCCAAGAACCCCTTACCTAAATCAAAAATGACTTTAAAAAAAGGGGGTTACTATCAAGCATACTGCTAATAATCTATTGGTATCAAATTCTTCATATTATAATTTAAGCAAAACTTTTCTCAAAATAACAAAATTTTCCTGTAGGAAAATTGTAATTAGTTACTTTATACTTGAAACTTCTTTTTAAAGGAATGGTTAAATTTATACATTATTTTAATCCATAAATTATGCCCAATATTAATCTATTCTACTCTAATACAGGAGATAAATTGAATTCAATTTGTTTATAATATATTAATCTAACCTTCTTCAATTCAATTCATTTAAATATTTGATACATGCAAAGTTCATTCAATATTGTACTGTAGCTTGTTTGAATAATGAATAATTCTTTTCTGTTCATAGAAAAAAAACAGCTTTTAAATTATATATAATTGATTCAAAAAACACTTGTAGATTCTTGTGATAATTATAGTTCTACAAAAAAAAAAAAAATGGAAAAAGAAAAAAAATTAAAATTTTGTCAAACTTTTTTTTATTAAATAAATTCCTTTAAAAAATGCCTTAAACAGCTGTTAATACTAATTACCCATTAAAAAGCTTACAACAAATACTATTGAAATTAAGAATAAATGACGACACTACCTTAATTCAAATGTAAAAAAAATCTTACACTTTCATATTGAACTTCCATACCTTCAACATCATCAATTCTTAAATTACACTAAAACCCCCTTAACACCCGGTCATATTTAAATTACCCCACGGATAGACAACAAAAAAATTAATGATGAGTAGCATTGATTTCGCACACACATCAGTTGTGTGCATCTTTACGATCACAATGTGTGGGTGACGTCGAAGTGTGCACGGTTTATTATTAATCTGCCGATAATCCCCCCTCTCAAGCACAAGGCTGGAGACACTCAAAAGAAACATTTAAACATTATCTTCTATACATTCTAATCAAGCAATACAATGTGTACAGATTAAATCATTTAAGTGGCGGCCATGTTACTATGTAGGATTGGGACAATAGGGTGTATGTGTTTGCTGGAATACTGATTTATCTCCGAAGTAAGTGTCTACAATTATCACACATCAGCATTGTTATTGTCTAAAACTTAGGAAATTCAATACTTAATTTATGTAAGTATTTGTAAATCATGCACATATAAACAAGAAAAATTTGTAAGTCAAATTCAGTTCTAAATCTTATTTTTTGAAAATAAGTAAATGACAAAGGTAAATTGCAAGAAGAGTATATATCATAAATAAGTAAATAAAGAGTCCTTCATTTTTTATAATGTGATATAACATATTAAAGTATTAACAAAAATTGATTATATGAAGATGAATCAAAATCCCTGTGATCACAATATTAATTATATAACTTGTCTTGCAAATTATAAAAAGGCTTAACTTAATGCATGACCCCATAAATTATATATATAAATTTCCTGCTACAAAGTCATAGTCAAATTTATTAATATAAATGATGGAATATTGAAAAAATATCACAGATTAAATTACAAAGATAATCTTAACAAGTATATCACTCATCATTATAATGAATTGTACCAAAGGTCAATGCAGAACTTGTCCTATTTCAAGGTCAAAGGTCAAGGTTAACACTTATTTGAGAAAGGCAAATGAAATTATTAAAACAGACAGAACAGAAATTATTTTTGTTGCATAATTTGCATATCAAATCCTAGGGCATGAAAAAAGTAGTGAAAGTATGTCCTCTAGCTGTCAGGAAATCAGTAAATATCACAAATAATTTCCATACAAGAAATTTAAATCTGAGCAATTTCCTCCCAAAATCAACACATGCACCTCAAATTCACAGCTATACATAAAAAAAAAGATTTTCTAACAACTGCATCATCTCCATGAATACCCCCCCCCCCCCCCCCGCCTCTGATCCACAGCGGTGGTAAACATAAAACCATCACATGCCTGTGAATTTCCTCTCTCTCTCTCTCTCTCTCTCTCAATTGACTATATTATCTGCATCCTTAAAATGTCATCTTACAATTTTCAATAGAATAACATGTATGTGTGGTTTTTAACTCAAAATGTAAGGAACTGAAATTATAATTTTTTGTGTCAATATCAATATCAAATGTAAATCACACAAAATGTAATAATGCACTTTTCAATGCATGTTTATATTTTGTGTTATTATATTATCATCTAGGTCATTTATGCACAAACTGTAATAATATGAAAGGTATACAAACACACTTTTGGGATCATTACATTTTTTGAATTATTACATAACACTGAAGGTATTGACTATTGAGTGCTTTTTATCTCCACAATTAAATGCATTTTTCATGGAAAGCAAGAAAATATTGCAATCAGTTAGATTTTCTTTATATCTTACAACTTTATCATCCAAAATATTCGTGAATTTTCTGCATTAACTTTACATTGGTCAGTTTCAAAAAGTAAGTGTCAAAATCCTTATTAGTTGCCCAAACAAAATATTCTTCTTTTTAATTCAATTATTATTTTGAATCATTGTTAATAAGACCTTAAACTGAATAATGATTAAATACAAATCAAATAGGATTCAAAATAAATGCTAATCATATGATAAACCTTTCTGTTATATTTAATTGTAAGTTCTTTAATCTGTTCCACTTCAGAAAATAATTTTTCCCTGAATTTAAAGGGACATGTCTTTACCTCCATTAATGAAACAATTGATTCAATTCCTATATACATTTTGACACAGAAAGTTGGAAGCTAAAATTAAGTACATACACTTGTATATATATATTTTACCATAACATTATTTTTATATTGTATTTTTTTTTTATAGTAATGACAGATTCATGACCTCCCAAACTAATTTATCAATTTACAATGAATGAAAAATTGAATAATAAGTTCATTGAGTATGATATTAACCTTTTTACTTTTAATCTTGATGCAAAATGTATGTAAAATGTTATTAAATTTTTAGGTTATTGCATCAAAAAACAAATATGGTTATTATATGAAGATGTGTCCTATAAGCATTTCAAATTTTCATCTTACATTGAAATACAACATGTAAACAGAGCTTGGACTTAAATTATGTTTATCATATGTGTTGGACCTTCCACGGAGCAAAAGTGCAAATGGAAATTTTAATTTGAGTTATCAAACTTGTGCAAAGTTTGGTCAGTCCATATTTCCCTTGTTCCCCAAATAATATAATTATGTTACAATATTGGCATGAGGCTAAGTGAAGCACATATCTATGTATGGACTTGATTGTATTTATCATAATGAACACAATCTCACTAATTATTGTATACAGTGAAATTTTCACCCCGTTTTATTTTTGCCCTACCCTCATTAAGGTGAATTTATAATGGGGCTAATTAAAAGAATGCAGTAGGCTATAATTTTTTTAAACAAAACTGATCGGGCGAATTTAAAATGGGGCAAAATTGTTTGCAAGTGTGAAAGGGCGAAAATATGACAGGGCAAAAATATTTTACCCTGTATACAGTTAATTTATTTTTTGTGGTAAAATTTTTCATCTAAGAGGTCCATTAAAATAGAGGGGGGGGGGGGTAGTTAAGTATATATATCAAAGTAAAGGTGTCATATAGCTTTTAAGATTACAGATGATTAAAGAGCATTATTATCTATAAGCTATCAGCATATCAGTATATGCATCAGAAATACCAATATGATGGCTGTTTAATTTCTGTGGCATCGTAACCTTAATTCGGACAGAACAGGACAGGACATATAACTAAGCAAAAAAACAACTTCACATGCCATCTTAAAAATAAATAAATACATGTCAAAGGGGTTTAAAAATATCATTACCAACATCTTTTCTTTTTGATGTTTTTTCCTTCTGCAACAAAATTTGGAGTGATCTCCCTTACCGGAAGTTTTATGCATCACCAAGGAAGTGAAGTTTGTGTATTTCTAAGTTTAGCATTTCGACTTACCGCTAGGGGGAGAAAACGAACGACAACTCCAATATCAACGGAAGCGGTCTTTTACATTGTCACTGTGTGTCCGTGCATTTGCAGATACCCGCGCCACTTCGGTGTTCATGTTTCGCATGACAGGCCTTTATCTGGTATGTGACATTGCCTTTATCAGTAGAAATATTTTTCTATAGATATTTGGTATAATTATTCTAATATTTTTTTACTGTAAACTTAATTAGATTAACTGAAAATTAATTTTTAAAGTACATGTCTAACGTGTAGGACACACGAAAAATTTTTTTTCACATGTTCTTCTGCTTGCTCGATGTTGCTCGATGTTGCTCGTTGAGTAAGAATTTGGGAAAATGTTTATAAAGGTCATGTAAAAATTTAACGTTGTATAATTTAATAAATTTTTGTAAATCTTTTTTTAACCAATTGAAGTGGTATATTTTGTTGTTAATATTACCTCCCTTTGCAATCAGATGTTTATAGTTTGTTTCAATTACATGTAGGCCTATACCACATAGTAATTTTGAGAAAGGAATGTAAATTATATATATATGATCATTATATTCCTATTAATTAAATAATTGTGTATTGAAGTAATATTTGATTTTTTTTGTAGGGTTTAGTCATAGTATCTTGGATCAACAGATTGTGTTAATACCATATATGTTGAAAAGGTATTTATTTTGATAATATTCTGTTATTATGTGTGCATCCTTTGCACAAATTCATCATTTTAAGGAAAATTAGTTTTTTCATAATTTCGTCGTCTGCCACATACTTTCTCCTGTTCCATCAAATATATTTAAAAGAGTCTATTATAAAAAATTGTTCTCTCAATCTATTTCCAGATTAATTGTAAATGTATTTAAATTTTATATTA
>NW_026938428.1:0-83411 GCF_032062105.1 Saccostrea cuccullata
AGTTTAAATGGTGTATATTCGTTCGGAAAGCCTTGTGAATATACTCCATTTCAACTCGATAGATAAAGCCCATATCAAATCACACAATGTAGATATCCTCTATGTATTTTTCTTAACTCTTTTTTTTTACTCTTTTAGGGGTTTTTAAAAGAAAAGCATTTAATACAAGCCGGAACATTGATTTTCAACCAAACAACTTTGCCGATATTTACGACTATATGGATTATACATACCCCAATCCGTGCCGCGACTCGTTTACTTCCGTCACCGAATGTTTCTGCTCCCTCCCCGATGACGTCATCAACTCCTTTCTTTCCAACGTCAGCATGGATACCATGGGGGAAGAAACCCTGTCCGGATTCGTAATAATACTCAATAGCGTTGGACCTATTTTAATCGTAGCTGGATGCATATGTAATTTTTCAACGATTGTAATGATAAGTTTTAGTCCTCGACTGAGACAACCTCTTTACATGAGCATATTATCTTTATCCCTGTCTGATTTACTTTATTTAATAGCTAGAGTTACATTTCTTAATTCTGGAGGCATCGAAAGTACACCCTGTCATGAAATTAATAAGAGGAAATTGGTAACTGTCATATTTTATTCAACCAAGATGTTCTCAAAATTAAATGTCGTTATATTGGCATCTGTTCGATTTGTTATGTTTGTATATCCATTGCAAAGCCGATTGCATCTCACCAAAAAGCTAATCGCATTTGTCTCTTTGGGCGCACTAATACTTAGCACTGGATATGGAAATTTAACTGTATTTTCGGTTTGGTCGATGCATGAAACCAGTAAGTTTATCCTTTACATACTAGACGACTCCATTTTGTTTTTGGCATTGCTAGCATTGAATTGTACGTTTCTTGTCCGCCGGTTAACGGTAGCAGGCAAATCTAAAGCTGCAGGACATCTCAAAGTGCGCATGACAGTCGTTGTCATCATCATAGTGATCCTGAATACGGTAGATTCAATTGTAATTATCATTTGGAATGTTTATGGTAACAATATATCAATCTTCTATTCGCAACAAGAAATAGATGATTTTTCGGCACGCTATCCCTATCTTTTAGCCGGCTTCATTATCGGAAATTTTGTCCACTCTGTGAATCCTCTGCTTTATTTCTTCTCTTCTTCTGGGGTTATAAAAACACTTTGTTCTTGCAAAGAACGTTGTAAATTTTAAAGGTCTGTAGTACCCTCTAATGATAAAATGACGCTTAATGATAAAAATATCATTAAGCATTGCGATGCAAAATCATAAATTATTCCTCTGAATTAATTGTTGAAATTTTCAACAACAGTATGACACAATTCTTTCAATACTAGGCAATTTAGCATTAGCGGTGGAAAATTTCATCTATTAATGCAGTAATTTATTACATTAAGCGTGGAATCGCAAAACGTTATATGTTATTTTTCTCATAAAGCGGCGTTTAATCATTAACAGTCTCTACAAAGGTCGATATATTTCGTTTGTGTTGTTCTACTGTAAAATATAACATGTCGTTCAACTAACTGACCAGGGTTGGATAGTGTTTCACATGGAGGATAATATAGTTAACATCTCAGTAGGAATATATGAATCAATTTTGCATCTCATTAATTTCAAATTGCATTTTGGCGGTTATTCTGAGGATTAAAAGATGTTTCATTTCTATTTTGATGAATACCTAGCTAAAACTTCATCTTTTGTAAAACATATATAACTGATTGGTATTGATGTGTCAGTTTGCTTATCTATATTGATGTCTTATTTTTCACTGAATTTGTTATTTCTTTATACATGTAACTTGCCATGAATATTTGGATGTAATAAAAAAAATATCTTCATTTGATTGTTTTTAATATAATTCTTTGACTTTGTTAACATGTTTTACGGTGTGACCGTTGGGGCGACCGCAGTTGTACCATCAATAACAGTTTAAAAAATTGATAAGCCACTTCATACATCAAGCCACACGAGACATCTCGACCAGCTGTGACGTCAAACAACATCACGGAGCTCGTCGGAGCTTACGGTGTATGGTTTAAACTATAGACCTAGTGTAATTTTGGTCGAAAAAACATTACAGAGTTATTTTTTTGTTTCTTTGAAAGATTTCTACAAAATGAAAACCTTTTATGCTTTACGTTATAATTTATTTATTCATTCATTCGCGCAAAGGACATTGGATAGTAAAAAAATTCTGGGAATGTTTCACATAAAAATTTGCCTGACGTATGTACAGATTTCATTCCAAATATTCTCTGTTCTTACACGTTAGTCTATTGAGATATCTGCGCTCGCAATTAGAAATCTTTGACAAAAACCCATATATTCAATAATCTAATATGCACAAATTAAATGAAACTGTTAAATTAATATTCTTTGTTTCATCAACTTCCTTGTCAAAAGCCTACCTTATTTTAGAAATTTGTTCGTATGTAGAGGATGTATCGAATCAACTTGGGACCATGCGGTACAGTACAGGTGACAAATGTAAATATCTGCGAATTATTCAGATAAAAATATATCCTTTACAAGGATTGAATATTCTTTCTAGGACTTTACTGGTATCAGAAAAATGCAAAATAGCTAAAATATGCATATTAAAGACATTTAGCGTTTTTATTCAGACTTGTCACATGATGTCAGAGTCGCATGATTTTAGTAAGTATACTTGCAATAATCAGGTCATATATAATTCTAATATTTCAAGGGAACACCAAGGTAAAAATCTCACTTTATCTAATAATTCTTTTAAACATTATATGGACTTACGGAAAGTGCTGCAAACCTATAGAGATTCTAATATTTCATTGCAATGAAAGCATTTTTTCGACCGCAGATTGAATACTTTGCTGGTCAAATACATTAGATAGAGATATGAATAATTTATTTGCAACATTTTATCAGGTTTGAAGCACCTTTCAAATATATTAATACTTTTTGAGTTTATATGTGTAAAAAACATTTAATGTATGTCTTTGCAGTAAATCGATTTATTAGGACCATTTTCTTAAGACTTACTTTCCAAATGAATCTGCATACAAATATACGAAAGTATCCCTTGTCTACAGCATTAACGGACAGAATGATCCTAAAAAGAATTAAAATAGGCAGCGCATCCAAGCTTTAATTACTTTTTTTAATAACTACAAAAGATATATTTCATTCGAATATAGAATACGTTTTCATTGTACTAAATGTAACTTCTTCAACCATCCAAAGCATATAACTGTCAATTTTAATTGTAAGACTTTATATTATTGACAAGAGCATTGTAATCAATGAATTGTTTATATCATAAAAGTATGCAACAGTTTAAAATAGAAACTATTTGCATTTTGTGGTAATTTAAAGAATTAATAAATTCTTAGTAATTCATAGTACTAAGCATTTCCAATAATTTGACTCTGCCTCCTTACTGTAGCCTATACTGAGCTGCGCATAAACACCATAAGGAGATGATATGGTTACATTAACAATGGAAAATAACGATCGATATTTTGTAGAACTCGATCGTTTTCCTTTGAGGTGATTTGAGCAAGAGTTATTTCCCGATGCCTGCCATATAACTCATTCTTCAGTACTGAGTTCAGATGTGTGACCAAAGGGTTATTTTTTAAAAATAATCAATTTCAAAATTTATGTATATTAATTGAGTCAGTACCCTTCCTGCTTCTGAAAAAAATTGATGGGAAGATAATCTGAAGTCTTAAAGAGGAGATAGGTGTCCAAATGTACAAGCATGTCTGAAATTTTATGTATGTAACTTGGTGTCCACAGTGACTGTTTTTTAAATCAATAAGCTATTCTTTTCTGGTGAATCCTTTTTGAAGTATATAAACACTAGTTTGCATGTTTTATTGCATGACTTATTGCTGCCTTATTCCATTATAATTAGAAAATATACCCAAGATTACCAATGGACACCGTTACTTACATAAGCACTAAACAAGTAACATGTTACTAGAATTTAACAAGTTGTTAAAATATGAAAATAATGTAATCAAAAAGGTATGAGGAAATCATGTTTAATTTTATATTAAATGGAATTTATTTAAAAAGTCACAATTTTTATTTCTAGTTTCAAAAAAGGAGAAATTATGTAAGTAACATGGACACCTAACTCCGAATCAGGCTTTAAAAACGAACAAAAAAAAAATAAAAAGACAATCGAACGTACACTTGTCTTTAATACTTTTAATATTTTATTTCAAAGCTTAATAATGGACTAGCTTTCAAAGAGAATTAATGCAGACAAGTAAATTGTCAGATGGATTGCTTTAATATCCTAGGTCTTCTATTTTGAGTCTTGGATCTTTGTGTCATTGTTATGAACATAATTCAGTCATTTCTTGTAAATCTGAAAGAAAAATATATATAAAAAACAAAACACAACAATGATGTAATCAACACATATGCTGTTTAATTATATTTATTATATATCCTTGATAAAACCAGAAAGAAGGCAATTAAAGTACAAATTATGTCACTACTTCAAGTTTTCGTGTCTCTGTTATGAACGTAATTGCGTAAATGATATGGCAATATTAAAACAAATATTCAAAAAGTATTCATCCTTTGATAAGAGCAGAACAAAACTAACAAATATAGAATAAAATATAGTACAATATAACTTTATCATTAATACATTATACAAATAATGCAAAAACACATGTTCGTAACAAAAGACGCGAATCAAAAGTCAAATGTTTAACCAAAAGTACTCGACTCGGACAGATTTATGCATTTTGTATGGTCATAAGCGACATCTTTCAGTTTCTGATTAATGGCTACATGGTATAGAGATACAATGACTGTATTTATGTGTTAAAAATTCACTAAAATTGATACAATATGAAAATACTTACCGAATCTATTATGTACGTAACTTCTGTCTTCCACGTGGACACAATGAGCATCGTCATGTTTTTTTGCAGACAGCTGCGCAACCTTTCTACTTTCGTTTTCAATTTATAATTATACCACTGCTACGGACTTCCTGAGCCAAACTTATTATTCATTGGCTGTTATTTTAGCAATCATACTGAAAGCTTTTATGTTCGTAACGGTCAAGACACCAAACATTTTACAATCAGAGATCATTTTAAAATTACAAAAAGAACTGAGTTATGGTCATGAAGCATATTGTTAAAAATAATTTATCACACACACTCATTAATTAAACACAGAAATTGAACTTGACAAATTATTTAATGTTTGTAGAGAGGTGTTAAAAAGTTCAATGCATATGGACACCATGCGTTACGAACATAAACCACAAATTTTTAAGTTCAGAAAAAAATAATTAGGATAATTTTAGCATGTTTGATAAAATAAATATATTATTTCATTTATATGCTAAGATAATGTACACATATATCATGCCAATTGATTTTATTTTTAAATAAAACAACATCTTTATGCCTATTCGAAAATTATGTCACATTTTCTGCAATTGAAATCCCGTAAATGCAATACAACAATGATCAATATTTTTTTATTCCTCAACTCCTATCTATAAAACTATTTATACTATATCCTTACATAAGTATCCAGTCATACCAATATCAATCTATCTGCTTCCACTTTATTTATTGGAAAATAAAGGAGAAAAGAAATATATTTTAAAAATTCACCAGTATTGAAGAATGAGTTATATTGTATGGCAACATTTCCAGATTCGTTCTTTATTCAAACATGCTCAATTTGTTATACTGGGTACTCAAGTAAGGATAACACTGTTTCTCTTATGAATATACGTTTGTTAAAGCCTCTTTAAATTCATTATTTCAAGATTATTTTTCAAAATATATTTCTTTATGCTTGTTTAAAATTGAGTGCTCAATGAGAAAAATTCACAACTTAGCCCTACAAAATGGCGGCTGAAGGAATACCTCCGAGGCAAAATACTTCAAAGGAAAACACTTTATCACATTTATCATAGAATTAAGATATAAGATATTTGTTCCATTTAGTTTGTTAATTGAAAATATCTCGTGTATATATCGAAATACTTAATCGAGGTCTATTGGTGGGTCTGCTTTTCTTTTTATGTATACGTTTTCCATTATATTCTGCTGTTTGCTTAAAAAAAGAGAGTGATTGGTACCCATGGACATTTTCAAACAATGATTGGTCAACTATAGTTAACTCTACAAGATGCCACACACTCCGAGTGATCTGGAATGGTCAACTTATTATTTCATAGCATGAAATTTTCAAAGTATTAAGAGCCATTCTCTGTAATGATTTGGAATTTTGTATAGGAGCTGTGGCACGCATAGTCTCAGAATTTCTCCAAACTCTCTATGATAAAAGTCATTGATACCCTAAACGGAAATCAGGCAAAAATTGGTTGCTATGCTTTATTGTTACCATGGCAACATGTCTTAAAGTTCCAAAAATGGCATTTTCTAACATGTTTAGAGCCCCATAGTTAACATTTGCGGCAAAGCAAACGATTGGCAATAATTGTTTCCAAAAGTTGAAGGTCAGATGTCTCAAATGCATGATAAACATGTTTGGTAAATCAACTATTACATACGTTACTATGGTAACAAAGTATTCAAGAGTAAAAATAATATTCATTGAATTTTATAAAGTCATACACGTAAAAATAAAATGCAATTATAGGATGAAATGTGACCAAATCATAGAAAAAAGAGCCTTGAAACATATACCAAGAACAAAATATGATATTTCATTTTGGTTGGCAATGGTTGCCAAGGTTTTTATACCACAGAGAGCCTTCAAAGTAACACTCTGTATGTTTAAATCTGATCCTATCTTTTGAAAAAAGCACATTTCCTCATAACTAATGATCAATTTTATAAGATGTTGGTGTGCTCCAAGTTTTCCCATTTGAAAAAATTCAGATTAGATTCTTAAAATAGAGCGTTGCTATGGAAATAAGCAGAAAATATATGCTTAAAAACCTGAAAAATATTTTCTTTCCTTGGATACGTACCCTTCAATGTAGATTCCCAAAACTTTTATGATTGATATTTATTAACAGCTAACTTGACTTTAAATTTTTACTATCATCCAATCTCTAAGTGGATGCAAGAAGTTGGCACACAGGGTTTAATATTGATATAAAGTTCACAAAATCGAACATTTTCCCTTCTTGGTAACCATAGCAACAGTGTTGTTTTATTCATCAAATTTTATCAATATATGATATTCAACTTCAGTTCTAACACATAAGTACTATTCAAGCTGATTACTTTAATTTGTTTCTTGATTAAATGGCAATTTAATTCTTAATGCAGCGAAAAATAATTCACTTTTAAGCACTGGTACTTTGTTTCCATGGTAACACTGCAAAGTATCAATTATACCCAATTTTTCTTATGGTTTTGGTGTTGCAAGGTCCTATGGATGCATATTTGCCAGTCTTGAATTTTCATGTTTTTCCTCAGGACAGAAGCATTAACCCAATCTTAGTTACTGGTTTTGCATGGTTACACTGTGTTACCATGGCAACCATTAAATTTATTTATAGAATAATATTGCTTTTACTTGTATACTTAAGGTCAAACATTTTCATTGTTTTTTTTAAGTCGTTGATTGAGTTTTAGCATGTAACACCTACCATTAGTGAATACGGAGTGTTTTTCAGCATATTTCAGCATTTTTTAATGTATTCCAAATGTACCCTTGGTTACCATTTACTTAGAGATATATTCTAAACAGTTTCTTTACAGTATAGGTGACAACAAGGTGTCATGTTTTTATGAGAAGGGTTTGTTTGCTTTTTCTAGTTTTTATTAAGCCACAGTCAAGATTTAAAGTGGCTGAAAATCTTGATTTTTCAAACTTTTCCGGCTGTTGCCATAGCAACCAAGACGTATAGCAACGAAATTTTGTTTGATATTTGTTTCTGGTGTCAAGTACCAAGCATGGGTGAAGTTTCATCAAAATCGGTGACCATGCGTGGCAACGAAGTTTAAGTGGTTACAGAGAATGGCTATTAATATTCAACAACAGGTAATGGTAAACACGGATAAAAGCAGACAATTGACGGTCAACTGACAACAGAGTTCCCGAAACTAGTCAAAAATATGTTGGACAATTGTCCTGTAAATATTCAAAATTCACCGGACAGTTGTAAAATTTACCGGACATTAATTTTTTGTATGTAAATTTAACATATTATAGGATTGGAAATTGTGTCGATATAATAAATAATATGTGTAAATGAAAAGATGGCAAATGCAGATTTTTTTTTATTTATTAAAATATTTTCTATTAGGCTTGTGTATGTGGGATTTGACGTCGCCGACGGTGTGTGATGACCAACGCTCAATTCAAATTAAATTATTATGTCCTTTCTGACAGATTTTTAATTTTTTTAAAATAGAATCTGCAACATGACAACTTTTGGTTAATTGTTTTGAATTATTCCAAAATATCTGTTGTTTTCCGGGCTTTTTTTATGTGCCAGAGAAAATATTACGTAAAATATCAAAATCGTATAAAAAAGCCTTGAAAACGTCATATATTTCCGACTTATAAGTTAAACGTATTATACAACCTCCACACAGTTAAAAATATGTACTAATGATACAAAAATATGCAAATTTATCATGAAAATGATGATTTTAAGTGAATTTGTTGTTGTTTTATTACATTAAAGTCAGTCTGCTATTTTTAGAAAAGGGGAGAAACGCGCATGTATTTTAAATGCTATGAAATACATGGAAAAAAATCCAAAAGTTGGTATAATATTGATCATGCTAATAGATTAAATTATAGAGAAAATAATAAATGGTAACAAATTGTCTGTAATCAAGCAGAAATAGCAGGCAACTCTTGCAACCCTGCAAATTCGTCCTGCAAAATGAAAGTAGATAGTCACATTTTTTTACTCTCAGAACTACAGAGTGCATATATCTATCAAGAGGGAAAAATATTTGTTTGACAGTGTTTTAACTGTTTTTCCTCCCAGACTTATGGAGATTATTATTTTAATATGTTACCAGTAGCTTTTTATAGTAGACAATCACCATCTACATTTTATTTAAACAAGAATGCATGAGAATAATCTGGCGCGCCCCTGACGCTTTTTTTTTTTATTTCCTTTAGTTTTGCATTTGTTTATTGTCAGGACAATTGAATTAAATGATTTTATTAAGATTATGTGTAATTGTTATACAGTCTGTAAAGAAAAAAAACCATCGGACATTTTGACCGATATAATTAAGATTTTACCGGTCCCATTCAAAGTTTACCGGGGATCCCCGGTGGACCGGTGCGTTTCGGGAACTCTGTGACAATATTATGCAAAACAGCTTTGAAGAAAATCCTTCAACTCCTGGTGCTGAATTGTTTTTGAGTAATCAGTTGACGACTTGTTGAGGTTCACAATACATTTTTATGGGTAGCTAGCTGTGGATCCGTCAGCCTACATACTATTTGAATAACAAAAAAATTCTCAAGGCTTTAATCCAAAAAATTAACATAGGTACATTTACACTGTAAAAAGCACAAAAAAATTGAAAATTGAAAATATAAATCTATTATAGATAATTGAAAAGCTTCAAATTGAAGTCGAATTGTAAACGTACCTTTAACAAATATCAATAGTCATAATTGAAAGTTTATTAATTCACTGGTTTTGACCTTTCCTCTGCACTAGGAGAGATCTAATTTAGCTACAAGTAAGTAGTTCCATGCAAACCTATTACATGTAAATACTTGAACAATCTTGAATAGATTTAAAAATTTCTATCCAACCACGTTCTTTTCAAGTCATTTTCCCCGGTCTCTTTGTCCACTTCAAAAAACGTGAGGCATTCCAATGTAGAAACATTATCAAAACTGAATTTGAGCAAGTAAATTAATTGAAGTATCAATTTTTAGAGTTTTAATTTCATTTCTAAAGCACTTACTAAATATGAAGATGATGACGAAGAGAATAATCAAAAAGGTGGGTGCTTCTTATCCTAAATCTATTTGTTAATCTACCTTTGGCAATTTCAAAATGTTTAACTCAATATCACCCAGTGCGTTTGAAATATGCTTCAAGAGTAAAAAAGGAAAGCAGAAAGATTTTTGATGATATATCTCGGTGAACATGAAATAAAAGATACCACAGAGTCTACCACATCTGTTTCATATTTAGACATTTGTCTTGAAAGAAGACGTTAATGGTAAACTAAAAACAATTCGTAATGGTAAACGAGATGACTTTAACTTTAATTTACAATCGTCAAATTCCCTTACTTATGCAGCAATATATTACCTTCGTCACCTGCATTCGGGTTTTATTTCTCTCAGTTGATTCGATTCGCGAGAGAAGGCTCTACGTATGAACAATTTCTAAAACGATGTAAATTACCGACAAACTGTGGAAAGAAGAATATCAACAATGTTTGAAGTTGAACATGATTCTTAAAAAGAATTTATCAGACATATTTGTTCGAGCTCTCGCTACATCAGAAGACCCCTATAAATAGAGTGAATCACTTAGTAACTGTTCAGTGTAAGGAATTGTCACCGGTGTACATGGACGTATACTTTACAATACTCAGTAGCGACAAAAGTAAATGTCTACTTGTTCCAATGCAGGAAAGTAAGATACGAAAGACACAACAGTTGCACAGGTCAGCGCAGTATACAGACAAATACAAATATATGTATAACTGCAATAAAATGTTTTTAAAAAAGTAATGCAAGATAATCAGCAAACACAAACATGAGTCGCCATTCCATGCCGATACCCGTGACAATAAAGCAGTCAGTTGTAACTGATTATGTAACGTAAGTTTATGTAACGTAGATAATGATATCGATAATGGTGTGTGTCTATTTACGAGTCATGTTCACCTTTAAAGTCATAACTTCATAAGTTCTGTGATTATTGTGACGTTTAACTCTTCTTAGCAGTATCACATGGTATCATATTGAACTCACAAACATGTCTGTCTTATAAGTTTTGCAGATCAAAAAGTCTGAATCCCATGGAACAATGGTTGGATTGTTAGTCCCATCAACTATCCCACCTTTCACCATCAAATTGAAGCCCTTTCAAGGTTAACTGGCTATTGTATCAGCTGTAGAAATCTCCGCGCATTACTCAATCTGTTTGCACAGACTGTTGCATTCGTCAGACACATTTCTCAAAAAAGTAAAGCGTCAATTGCATTGAAAAAAAAAAGATTTATCTATGAAATATCCAAAGATTTGTGATACCATCTACACTTGAATTATAAAGGTATAATAAACAGTGTGTACTATTGGATTATCATTCTTCTGCCTTCCATTGATTTTTAAAAAAAAAAAAAAAAAAAAAAGGGAATGGTCACTCCTCAGTGGCAACTGATCGCACCCCTGGTGTATTGGAGGTTCGTGTTTGCTCTGCTCCTATTTTGTATTGGTTTATGGACTTTTGATCTGGAATACTGTTCATATCTCCAAATGTTTCATATAATAAAATTTGTGAAATATAAGAAATGGCGATTTAAAGAAATCTATGTTCTAAAATAAGATAGGTTTATTGGTTGAAATTCACAAACCAAGCTTCCCAGATAGCATGCTAACATTGGGCCAACGTTGGGCCAATGTCATCGGTTACATTGGGCCAATGTTGGTAAATGACATTGGCCCAACGTAAGTTTGCTCATCGGCCCAATGTTGGCCCGATATGTTGGGCCAACGTTGGCCCAATGTAGAGTGTTATTTCTGCAGATATTGGCCCAACATTGCGCCAACATTGGCCCAATGAATGCGACATTGGGCCAATGTTGGCCCAACGTCATCAAGAACATTGGGCCGATGTTGGCAAATGACGTTGGCCCAATGTCATTTTGCTCATTGGCCCAATGTTGGCCCGATATATTGGACCAACATTGGCCCAATGTGTATAAACATTTAATTGTTACAAACTTGTATATTAACAAATCCGATCGTCTCTAAAATCAGAAAAAAAAAATCTACCACCAATCCTACTTAATAAATACAAGTTAGCTAAAATAAATTTACAAGGCTTGTTAAACTTCTTTACAATTTATCATAACAAAATACATTATCAGTGATTAAATTTATTGTTTCTATACAAGAAAAGTAAGTGAAAGTATAAAATAACAAATGTGTTTTGATACAGTTAAAACAATAAATAATTTGCCCCTGATTTAGATTGAAATTTGTATCTAGTAGAATAAATTTCAAAAGTTTTCCACTCATTTAACTTATATACACTTTTTATTAACAGGTTTATAACCAATCACTGTCCTCCATTGTATTTTTGAACGCATTTTCTTCTTTCTTGTCCTGCTTGTTCTTATTTTTCCTTCATGGTCGTACTCAGTGAAATTCCAAAGAAATTGATTCGTCATACAAGCGATAAGTCCGAACAGCTCCTTTAAATAAAAAATTAAATCCATTTTATTAAGCAAATCTCAAAAAAAGAAAGACAAATGCTGAAAATCAAATTTAAGCAGTACTTAATTAATTAACACAATTGCAAGTTTATAGTATTTTTAATTGATTCTGTGTATTGGAAACTATTACTACATAGGATATTCGATTATTTGTAGATTTAACATGTTTAAATTTGGGTGTTTTTTTTCTTTTAATTTAGATATATTATTTATAATTTTTTCTGCATTTATTATAATGTACAACTATATCATTTGTAAGGGGAACAGAGCACGTATTTTAATACTTACTTTTTAAATCCCCATCATCTTTGAAAAAGCCGGATATCTTCATTTGCCTTCCAATGGAATTTTTTAAAACATGGCAGCAAATACTCTCCTCTTCATTCACCAAGTTATTTTCACTAATTAAATAAAATGAGAACTTTAATCATAAGAGATTTGACTTCCCTGAAACATGTGAAACACAAAGTAACAATTCCAGAATTTGTTTTCTTAATGGTAGAAATATAGTAGAAATTTATGAAACGAAACTGACCCAGGCAAAAATTCAAAGATATTCAAAAATAAAATTTACAAATTAGATTTTGATTAAGATAATAATAATTGACATAGATCAATGATACATTTTATTTTGTAAGTTTTAACCAGAAAGGATAAAGTGATTAGCGACTGATCTAGTTACATATTTAATTTAAAACTAAATCAAGCTTAGAAAAAGATAAAGATGATGATCAGATCGCATGAAACAAACTTTGCATTTTGTGTTCTAAAATCTGAAATACATGTTATTTGAGGTAAATATAGTACTTACATTTCGATCCGTATGTAAAATGTCTGGACATAGCTCTAAAAATTAATCCACATTAAAGAACACACATTCCAAAGCTTTCTTTTTAACATAAAATCTACAACGTTCTGCTGTAGGAAACATCCGAGATTAAAATGTTAGGCGTGCTAAAAGGATGCAGATTTGACCATCCTGTCCTATCAGATATCACGATTACCATAGAAACTGGCCAGTCTCACGCTGTGAAAAACCCTGGCCTAATTGTTTGGTCAGAAAATGTTCTCTTATCTTAGAATATGCACCCTAAATGCAACGCTTTAGAAAGTGTGTGTCTTGTTCGTCTTGTATTTTTTTTTTAAATATGCAGGTTAATTTAAATTGATGTTATATTATTCTCAAAAACATTTACTTTATAGAACTAGTAGTGTTTAAACATTTACACAAATTTTAAAGTTTCACAGTAAACTAAAAAATATAAAAGCTATATAACTTGATACATCGTCATGCATGTTTTTCGGTATTCATGGTTGGTATATATGTAACATTAAATGTACATAATTTACTATTTCTTTTTCTTTCACTTTTCCATCTTCTTGTCCGATTTTATAACAAACAGTTCACATGTTTCCTGAATTCTGGTTCAACGTTGTCTATACAAAACATTGTATCGAAATAAGGTCGTGACTCACCAACGTTGGCCTAACGTTGGGCCAATGTTGTACTCCCAACAAAATCTGTCGGCTTAGTGGTGACAAGCTAACAACAGTGGCCCAACGTTGGGTCAACGTTGTGTCCCCAACCAACCTCGGCCTCCGAGTAAAATATTGTAATGTTGACATTGACCCGACATTGGGCCAACGTTGTAAACCCAACGCCAACCATCGGCCAACGGTCCAACCATTAGCCAACGTTGGGCCAACGTAGTCATGCTATCTGGGTTAAACATTTTGTTGTATAGAAACATGAGTAAAACAAAATAACTGACTCCGAACTATTTTATTACCTAATAACGCAAAACAACTGGGTCACATATCGTGGTACAAAATTCAATAATTAATACTAGAGCATGATTTATTATTATTCCAGAAAAAGATAAAATAAGTTTAACCTACTAGCCTACATGTACCTATATAAGAGCTATTATTTTTTTTTATTTCTTTCTCCTTCTTACTGTAGTTCCTGTATTAAAAAAGGAAATGAAGTAACAGAGAAAGGTGAAATGTTCCTCTGAGAGCAGTCGTGCTCTTGAGTCGCTAAGTAAGAAGATGATCCCTACGTCATAGGGATAAGCTCCTTACTTCGCGACAAAAGAGCAGATGCTATAAACACTTCACCACGCGTACAAAAGCAAGCAATTGTTTGTTCGGGGAGACAAAATTATGTATCAAAAAAGAAACTTTAAAAAGATACGTAAGGTGGATCACTACAACATTTTTTCTTTAGATATTTTATTATGAAAGCTACTCATTAAGTAATTAATTAATTTTGTGTATCTGTGTGAAAATATAAATAATAATGTTATAGAGTTTAAAAAGGATTAGTTATTGTATATTTTTTTTTTCTAAAAGTTGAGCTCGAATACTGTTCGTTATCTCCACATCTAACATTCACATTTAATTTTCCCTACCAATAATAAAATGAAGATTAGATTTCGTAATATAAAAAATAATTTTAATAATTCAGACAACAATATCACAGGCACACTACATGTAATTATAAAGAGTTAAATGTACATGTTTGAATTTTGTTTATCAATTGAAGCAACTGGCTATTTTGTAGCTTACAGTTGCTTTTAATATTTTGTTTAAATAGATGTTTGTTTGCTTTGATATCTGTATTGTTCAGGATAAAGCAGTATTACAAAGTCAAATTTAATATAAATTCATATAGCTCAAGTCGGTTAGCTAGACTATTCTATACAAAATTAATTGAAGAAAGGATAATTCTCAAATAATTAATTTTGAATTAATGTCATTTAAAGCAAGATAAGAATATTTTGGTTACGTATGGTGAGCTATAAAAGAAGAGTATAGGGTTTATCGCATGTGAAATGTTTTTAAAGAGTTCCATAATTCGCATGATTACATGCCAATCAGCAGAGTATGCTTTATTTTGGCTTAATTCCTCGTTCAGTCGATTACGGCTACGAAAACTCGAGAGTATAGAAAAAGAAGAGTTAATTGCACACATTACCATTATCAAGAAAGCTACAAAGGTTACGCGTTTTGTTAAATTTCTCGCTGCGACCGATTTTTTTACTGTCTTACAACGGCTAACAAAGAAAAAAGTATTCAGAAAAACGAAGGTAGATAGAAGGAAAATATCATCAGCTACTGAGAGAAAGTGAAAACTGTTACTAAAGGATAATTTCGAACTAAAAACAAGGACTCCAAATACGATGCTAGCAACAAAGCAAGAACCGGAAATGACGCACACTTTTCGGTTTGTAAGGTGCGCACGGCTTTTCAATGGCTTTACAAACATGGCATATCGTACAGTCAACATTAATAAGGCGCTCAGTGAGGAGAACATTTTTGTAGAATAAGTTGTTATAAAAAACACAATCTGCCCCATCCAGAGTGCACAAAGGGACGAATCACGCAAGATTAGTTTCAGATAGAAATTAAGGTTATACAAGATGTCGGCAAAAGCTAAACACGCGACACAAAGGTAAAACGGTTTGTGAAGATCGGATTTCAGACTGATTACTAGAATGGATAACAAATTACAAAATAATCCAATTAAAGAAATAACCTTGACATGAATTGAAAGTACGCTGATGGATCCTGTGACAAAACGTCTTTTGGCAGTCTTATTAAAAGGTAAAGAAAACGAAAAATTACGTTCCTCAGAAAAGCCTAAACATATGTCGTCAATCAGAAAACCTAAGTCGAAATTGGTATGAGAATTTCGATTGTTTAATACTTCTGGACATTTCAGTATTTTTTTGGATTTCCATCTTCTATCCAAACAGTTCAAAGACTCTCCTGGAATATCGATAACTGTAGAATTGCGTTGACGAATAGATGTAGAAACATTGGTGTCCGTTTTAGAGGTAGTGAGTGGGTAAGATTGTAGTAATCCATCAGAAGAAGTGACATCATTTCTACTGGTTGATATTTTTTGCGATCGGGATCGGTGTCTTGTTGATATTTTTTGTGGTCGGGATCGGGGTGTTGTTGATGTTATAAATTTTCTTTTTTTCCCTTCTGACCATCTATGAAATGAACACTCATTGACAGTGAAAGATATTAATGCTGTCATAAAAAGGAATCCTAAAAAAAGAAAAAAAATGCCAATGAGTTAGAATACAACTGCTTGATAGAGATTACAATATGATCTACAGTAACTATGAAACTTTACTCCAAAAATTTTTGAAGATGTAGAGCATTTTTATTTCTTAAATTACAAACTAATGATGTAATTTAAAAAAAAAAATTAATCATATATATGTAAATATGCAAGAAAAAGTTATTTTTATGTCCAGGAATAACATTAGATTTTTTTCAAGATAAAAAAAAGTACTGTATACGTACATACAGGGTTATTTCGCCCCTTTGGTTTCAAATTAAACGATGAAATTTAATGACTTAGAGTGATAATGTAAGTGTTCTGTTCATTTGTATAGTTGTTTTACCCTCAGTAAAATAGAAACACATCCTTTTTCCTATTTAAACTTCACTAAGAAATAATTCCAAAAAATGATTGTTCCAATTCTGAATCGAGACTTCGACCTTTTTAACGCCAATTTTATGAAGGCCAACATCGGCATACTTGAAATAACTTAAAAAATAAGCTAATTAAGTAATAACAAGCAAATTCAAAGTATTGCGGTCCCCCATTTTCAGTGTCTTAGTGGTAATTGCACATGTGAAATATGAAAGTCTTATATCTCTTCTCATCCAAAAATTATGACGAAAGTTAAAAGTTTTTTGTGACCGACCGACTGACGCATAGACAGACGAATGAGATTTTGTTTTTAATTTCCCTCAGCTTTCTTAACGTTCCTCTCGAGAATTTTTCACTTATTTTGAGATGCCACCACTTGCCGATGGAGAGCTGCTAATTTTGTCCTATACTCGGTACTTACGACCACTGAGCAGTAAGAGATCTTTTTCCTGCCAGCACTTACTGCAACACGCCGGGGCCTCGGTTTATACGATCTCATCCAAAAGACTCAGTGGGATTCGAACCAGCGACGAAAAGATCAACTCCTTATCTTGCAACTCTAGAGCATACGCCATTGCGCCAGGCGGGCGATTCTATAATGAAGGTCGTAAGACAAGACTACTTACCTTCCAAACTGTTCATCGTTCTAAAAGAGCTGATGAATCTCCTTTCAGCTATAAAGGAAGTCAAGGATTATTACAACATGCGCCTTTACAAAACACACAAGTAGATGCTTCTATTGGAAGAATAAAAATATAGAAAATCAAACAACAAAATTATTCAAATGCGTTTTAAGTCTCTTTAAAATAATATTGATAGAAGTTGTGTTTTCAGTGAAGAATTTGTATATGTAACAAATGGTTTTCATTAAATTATATTGAGAAAAATGCGTGATGTTTGAAGAGAAAATGAAATAAGCTATAGCTGCAATTCTTTAAACAAATATCTTAATGAATCCACAAAATAACATTTTTTTCACTGGTCTCGTATTACGTATACAATATATCTTACATAATTTGTTTTGTTTTTGAATCGGCAAATATATCTGAAGCTTTCAATTTTGTTAATATATTTGCTACATGTATTTATATCAAGTATTGGGGAATAAAATCCATACAGAAGCTGACAATTACCTAAATGAAAAATATGGAGATAACAAATAGAATTCAAGCTCAAATGTCCATAAAACAATTCAGAATTGGAGCATTAAAACATATAAAGTCCACGATTTCAGTATGGGCATATTCATTATGTAGTCAAAGAGACACTGGTATATCTTTACATTATTACGACAACGACAAAGTTTTTGTCAGCTGTCTTTGGCATGATGCATTACATTGATATTTTTCCAACAGATTTACAAATTTATCGTGAGCAAATATAAATTGAAAAAAAAACCTAGCCTAGGATTCAGAGTTTATGATTTTAAAAAAAGTTCTACAAGAAAAATAAGGGCTTTACGTATAGACTGTGCAGCTGACATGAAATTAATGAATTAAGTAATCACTTTCTTTTTCTCGATAAGTACGTATAGGCTACACCGATCGCCAAAAACGCATGTTTATTTGTTAATAAACAAATTATTTTTTACTTGCCTATATGCAATTTTCGTAAATGATAGTGGTATTGTTGTTCAAATTCGTATTCGGGGAGACAGTTTAATATCTGGGGGAGTCTAGAAAGGTTTATTAGAGGAAGGACCCAGAATCAGGAATCCAATACATTGAATTTCTTCATGACAGCGTCCAAACCCGCATGCCCTGAAGAGTAAAGGGGTTTTCGGGATAAACAGAAAGTTAATGTTTTTTCACATTAAAAATATTTTTAGATTTTTGACCTTTTGACTTGTTTCTATTTCCTAACTTGAAAAAAAACACCTTTCAGAAGGAAAAAACAAGTCCAAGATAACATTGGATCTGCCATTTTCCAGTATACTAAGGGTCATGCCCAAAAATGAGTTCTAAAAACAATTAGAAGTTGGATAAAAAATGTTACGGACATGTGTTTGAATTAAATGAGATTAATAAGTAAAATCATGAAGACTAAATTATTGAAAAGCGTCGTTTGCTTCTTTCTGAGCACCGAGGACATTATTTATTGAACAGCCCTCGTACTTTTTTATTCAGGATAAGCATGCTCAATACTAAGTATAGAGCAAGTTTTTTTTATCTTGATATTATTACGCCGTGTGATAAGGCCACGCAATGACCTTTGACCCGGGAAAAACTTCATACTGATATGAAGATATTTGCTTTTTGCGTGTTTATATATATATAATATAGAGATACCATAAATGTATAAAAATTATGATCTTCAAAGTTATATTGAAAAATTAATCAAAGCGGTTTACCACGAGTTTAACGTATTGTGACAAACATTGTCAGAACCATTAGCCTAACTTGTGGGAAGTATTGTTACAATATCAATTTTTTCTTGCTCACTATAATACATAAACTATCAATTTCATTGTTATACTCGTACATACATAATATGTATTGAATTGTTCTTGCCAACTACATGTATCATTTACACATGAAACAAATGTAAAAAAGTTATTGAGTACATCTATTTTATCTTGAATTGAATAAAAAATAGATATTTTTCATATGAAGTATTTTCTCTCCAATTTATTTCCCTTGGCTGCCATCATGGTGGGCAACCTGGTAATTTTTCCTCTTCGTCCTTACAAATTCAAGAGGGAAATATTTTGGGGGAAAGCTTTATGCAAATAAAAATTATGAAATAAAGGAGGCTCTGATAAATGTATATTTTATAAAAACAATGCTTCCTACCCCACAATATTGTATAAAAAGTTTAAAGTTAGTTTGATAATGGAGGAATGTGGGGATGTTGACCTCCAATATGGCGGCCAATTGGAAATAACTCTTGTTAAAATGGGACTTCTGAATTTTTAGATGTTTATAAATTGTATTATGTTAGACGTGCTCTTATGCCTCAAGTGAGGCCTTGAGTGAAATAATATAAGTTTTAAAAAAAACTATCAATATTTGTACGACCATTATCTGTTGTAAATTGCAATGGTGAAATATCAGAGGCAATTTTTATTCAGAAAACATCGATATCCTTCAATATTTTCCAGTAAAGCTTTTGCTAGCCTCAGTAAAATGTTATTCTAGATTATTGTAACAATTTTCAATAAAATTTTGATTTTTCACATGGTTCAAATTCTTCCTCATTTGTTGAAGAATTACATGCCCAATAAGAGTGGTGTTTTTTGTTTATTTTTTCTTTTTTGAGTTTTGGTTTTTTCACATTGTTAGACTCATTTCTCACTTGTCTTTTTTTGTTCATTATCTCTTTATTTAAGGGCATACGCAGTGTAGTTTGAACTTTATTGGGTTCTTCCCTGGAGTTGAAGAGTTCCACTAAATGAAGGACCCGTGTGCAATACTTTTAATGTCTATATATGGATTTGTACACCTCTTCTAAAACAATTTTTGATGAAAAAAAAATCTGGAATTTATGTTTTGTAATTTTTGTAATTTTTCTTTGAATAGTGCAAAAATTTTCTAAATATCTTGAAAAATTATCAGTAGGTGAGGTACGTTGCGTATGTCCTTAAGTCTTTTTCTTATAATATGTACAAAGAGTTTGTACAATTCAGAATCAAAACAAAGTTTATCTATGGACCGTTTAATAGAGAAAAAGGATTAGAGAATTCAACGGAAAAAAATACAGTGACATACAAAAAATATCACTTACAAATCATACAGTGCTAAGTGAAATTATTAATATATTGTTGTGAAGTCTAAATTCATGGTTTCATAACCTTGCAAATATGAGATAATCACCTTTAATTAAATTTTCGTTTAATTAAATTAATCGAATTCACATTTTTACGAAATTATTGTTCATTGTTTGATTGAATTTAACATATTCCAATTTGAAGTTTTCATTTTTTTTTAAAGAAATGTTTATAAAATTTACACGGGCTATATAAAACGAGGAATTTAATATTAACTACTTTTATGTATTAAAAGATTGCAACTTACTTACATGTACTTCCTAGGTCCCTTTACTGAGTTCTTCCGACATAAAATAGGCCAGAGGTATATGAGGACAGATATTATTTATACATATACAGGCATATCTTAGGGTTAGCTCTTTTTACCTTTGGTAAGAGAGAAGAACTCACGCATGCGCATTTCATTTATTTCACTCACACCAACATCAGTGGTACATGAGGTACAATGTATAAATTAGTCGTCATAATTGTGAGAAAAATAATAAATATAATTATGATACAATAGCATAAATGAGAGGCATATACATATGTACATAGTATAGCAATAAACATACGATGAAAGAAGAAAAGAAAAAAAGGGTATGATAACATTTAAATTATGGAGGACAGACGGTGTCGTTTATTTTAGATATAAATATACAAAGGTTTTTTTAAAGATTTTAGATTTGTCGTTGACATAATTTCACAAAACTTTAGCGTATTTGGCGTTTTACAAACAGCCATCTCATTACGCAACAGCCATCTTTTGCATAGTTTGACGCCTGTCTACTTACATAATTATGCAATGGTTTGCAGCCCTAGCTCCCACCAAATAAATATCTATTTTAAATATACGATCTTTTTGTGCATATATGACATGGAAAAAAGAAAATTCCGGAGATTTTGCTGATCATAAAAAATCAGTGGGAAAATATGGTATTAATTTTTCTCTTTACAGTGTATATATTGTATTTCAATTTTGTGTTTAAAGTGGCATACAGGCCCGAAGAACAGAGTGTTGATTGTTATTTTATAAAGTTTGTAAACAAAAGAATTTATATATGCACACGTGTCACTATAAATAAATAAATTACTTACTTTTCATTCACATTTTGCTGTCGTGATTTACAATACATATCCAGAATAAAAAAATATAGAAAGGGTTTGAATTTCATACAATTAAGGTTCATAAACCCTCTGCTCACTCATATGAAATTTTTCTTTAACTGTTATGATTTTCCAAAGGAAATGTATATGCTGAATAAAATACAAACAATTATAGCATGGCTTGCGGGGCAAAATTTGACAAAAAAGCACTTAAACTTGACAAATTTATAAAGGAATAATAGACATTTGTGTCATTAAGAGTTATCTCTCTTATCAGAGTATCAATGTACCTTAATCACCAAGACTGTGGATCATTCACACGACTAAAGAACCTTGTGATATTTTCTGAGAAAAGTTATATAAGAAATCTTATTTATGTTTCAGATGTTAATATAATTGGGCTTAATAATGGAGCAGAGATTGACATTTCCCTTTTACTTGAAAACATTATAAAATATTATAATCATCTGACAGTCAGCAAAATCATTGAAAAACAAATTAATTTTTCTTTTGTGGGTGCTAGGATTATTATATAAAAAAAATAATGAATATCATTACAGACAAAATGAAAAGAAGTTCACACGGGCCTTCTGGAATGAGAAAAAAAATATTCTAATTGTATTTTCATCAGACCAGGGATAATACTTCATTGTTTGACTTCAGTAGTTGTTCAGATAATTACAAAATTTAATGTACGTAGTCGCATCCTTTGATTAAGAGTGCATGCTGGGTGATGATGGCCATTTTCGGACTACATGTATATTGATATCCTTTACAAGAAAGGCTCTATTTAGAGATATACAAAAATGATCAAATTTTAGAACTAAAATGTTTAAATTTTTCTTTGCCAAATTAGATAGTTGACACCTCAAGATATCATATCAAAAAAAGATTATATCTGATGGTTAATTTGTTGACACTATGCATGCAACCTTTTTGTTTTTTCAGAAAAAGAAAATTACACCGAACCTAAAGGACTTTTCATACATGTCGTGAAAAATAAAATTCATACATATGACACGGGCTTCGGAAGCAAATTGAGATTGGGGGGGGGGGGGGTAATCGAAAGTGGGGGGGGGGGGTAAACCACCAAAAAAGGTAAATCCCAATTTTCAATGCCTATATAATGACTATTTTTGCCAAAAAAAGGAAAAAGTCGGGGGGGTTAAGCCCCCCCCCGTCCCCCCGGTTCTGACGCCTATGTATGATTCACCAAATGAGAAGAAAAAACATTATAAACAGTGATCGATCTAACAGAAAAAATACAAACAATATGCAAATACCTGGGCGGATTTAGATAGGTGTGGGAAGGGGCCCAATCGGAACATCACTCGGAGTTTTTTCTCGACTTGACTGAAAAAGTCGAGTGATGTTCCGATTGCGAAGGGGCGTCCTTCCCGGAACTTTCTGAGAAATGAAATGTACAAGCATGAGTATATAGTAAAGTAACTAAAAATGTCCAGACTAGAAAATGTGAGCTCATGTTAAGTTGGAAGGAAGAGACAAATATTTTAAGCTTAGGAGCGTAAGATGTGACAGAAGCAGCTAACACCCACCCACCTCTGACATAGTGTCCTATATGAATATTAAACGGTGTCAAACATTAAATGTAAAGCATTAATTGAACATGGGATAAAATAAATAATTTTACATGATTTGTATTATCCAACTCCTTGTCTGGTTTTACTGATCCCTTGGCCAAATCTCCGGGGGGGGGGGGGATTAACACAACTAAAAATCATAATTATCTAACTACAAATCATGAGAGATCCTATATTTAATTTCTTAACATGAGAAATTTCTGGACACACAATTTTTTTAATGAAAAAAAAAATTGTAACAGTTCTTGCCAAATTGAGTTGTATGTGCATATTTTGATTTTCATTCAAACGGCTGTGAATGTAATTTTGTTTAATTTAATTTATGTCTTAATTAAGATGAATCATGTCCTTAGAGACTCCACAAAAATATTAATTTCATTTTTAAAAATATCTTCGTGCACATGGTCCATTATATAGATCTAGTGTAAACTCAATTTTTTTTTTTCCATATCGACCTCGGTAGTTAATTGTTACAAAAAATTATTATTTATGGTGTATTTTAGTGAAATATGACGTAAGAACAATTGCTTATTATTTAATTATCTAACTAAAACTTTGTCAAACATTATTGATTAGCCCTACAAAAAAGGTAAAAGAGATAATTAACCTCAGATAATCCGAACAATAAGTACTAACAGTCCTTTGATTATTCAGCCTGAGATTGTGTTGAAATCTCGCGAGAGTTCTAGTCAGCTTCCTGTTTAGTAGCGACTGGAAAGGAAAAAATCCACAATGGGGTTGCTTGATTTTGATTTTCTTGACGATGTACGGCGGATGAACCCAAGACAGGTAGGTCGGAAACATAACTTTTGATGTAGGATTTATTTTACTATATGCTGGCTGCAAATAAATTCGCTTATGTGGAGAAATTTTGATAACAAATGTGGCAGTTCGAATTTCCTTGGTAATGGTTTTGAAAGCATCAAGAGATTCATACAAAGAAACTTGATTGTTTTTCTGCCATAAACAACATAACAGTTGCTTTAAAATATTGATTTCTTTTGGAAATGTAAATTAGAGTTGAAATCAATTAATTTAACTGAGGATTTTCCATGGGAAACTTGAACATATGGTCGCCGGTTAGGTGAAAATCTGTCAGGACTGGTACCGTACAATCACTAGATTTAGCTACATAGCTTAAATTACCTGCATAGCTTTATTTAAAAACCTGAGAAACTTTATTAAGCTACCAAACCAGACATTTCTTGATTTAACATTTTTCTCAGGATGAGCCAAAAATAGCCCTTCAGGCCTTTGATGCAGTGATAATTTTCAACTTTAAACCTCATCTGAAAACAATTTATGAAAAAATAATTCTTGAAGATGTGTCTCTTTTGCCCAATTGCAGCACTCAAGAGTTCTTCCGATGGCTTGTTTTTTGTGCCTCATAATCTGGACCAAAAATAAATTGAGCTTTTTTTCTGTTTATCCAGAATAAGGTGTGGGTTTGCATTTGAGTAATATACAAAATGGGATAGAGTCATGTAAACGCTTGATTGGTCGAACAGTTTTCATTTAAAAGTGTCTATGTGATGTTGAATATGCGTATCACAAATCCAAGCAAGGCTGTCGAAAGCGGTAATGTAAGGCATAGTATCTGTAAGGTTAAACTTGGTATAACAGAAGTTGATGGCATGACTCTCCTCAGTAATGTCTTTTAAATTGGCAAAAATATACTGACGAATCAGTTATACCAGTTTGAAATAGAAATAATTTAAGGTACAATGTCTATCTGATTTGCTAGATGAGTCTAGCGGCGATGCTTGGATTTGTGCTTATGAAAACGACTTCATGCCAATTCAATGCGATTTTTTATACCATGTATATTAAAGGTTTAAAACTTAGTAATAGGGTTTAAAAATAAATAATAACTGGGAATCAATTTGCACTGCAGTTGTTAAACAATGGGAAACCCATGACACCCGGATACTAACAACATTTTTGAAATTGAAAAAAATTTTTCCCCTACCTACTGACCCAAAAATATTAAGACTGAGTCGGCAACGCCAAACCAACAATTTTTTAATTGTGGCCCTTGGATGTCAACAGTCTTTTGATCTTATTTGAATATCTTTCAAATGTCAAACATATGAAATTTGAGTTACTTTCTGGCACTCCCAACACTTTGTTCTTGCTTTCAAAGCCTGCTAACATAAGGTTGTAATCAAAACCTTATTACAATGAAGTAATACACAAATTTAGAAACCTTATCGAATAACTTTAAGCAAAGGGAAGTACGAAATGAGTGATTAGGTAGTTTCCGGCATGAAATGTTCCTACCTGATGCATATTCCTCTACCAATTACATCCTAGGTTTGAATGGAGCATGATAGCAGAGTCGGCTGAGGATTGCCGATTGCAATTGCAGTCAAAATTCTGAAAGTTTTGGGGTTATATTCAACAGCTAATTTGTGACCAAACAGCTCATTTGTGACCAAACAGTAAATTCTTGAATGAAATAACAAAGAAGACCAGTTTTAGTTAACATGATAATGGATTTGTTATTTTTTCTTACAGCTATACTATCAAGTTCTGAACTTTGGAATGATTGTGTCCTCTGCGCTGATGATATGGAAGGGATTAATGGTAGTAACTGGTAGCGAGAGCCCCATTGTGGTTGTTCTCAGGTAATTAGGTGTATGATTTGTAAAACTCATACATTCAAACTTTCTTAAGGCCATCTTTAAAAAATTTATGTTGGTCTGACCTCTCTTGGATTGCCAACTCAATCAAAACATTTTTGACCTCCAGCATGGTTGACCCAAAGACAGAGGGTCGGGGAATTTTCCCAACCAGTAACAATTTTATCCCCTGGTTATTTTGGTATTCCTCCTAAACTTTCCATTTAAGGAGGAATCTCAGATTCCCTTCTACTTTTGAAATGTTCCCTATTTCAATTCTTATGGACAACCCTTCTACAGGAAGCAATGACTTTTTTCATGCAATCTGAAAAATAGATTTTGAAAATTCAGAATTGAAATTGAAATTTTTTGGAAAAAAATTTTCTCCTACCTACCAGTCTTTTTTAGGTCACCTGAGTAAACTCAGGTGACCTATTGCTATCCGTTTTCGTCCATCGTCGTGCGTTGTGCGTTAACATTTGAACATTTTCAGCTTCTTCTCTGCAACCACTGAACCAATTTCAACCAAATTTGGCCTAAAGCATCTATGGCTGAAGGGGAACAAAAATTGTGAATTTCATGATCCCTGCCCCCCTGGGGCCTGAGGGGTGGGGCCAAAACCACTAAAATTAATGCAATCTTTAAAAATCTTCTTCTTAACTCCTGGACATCAAGCAGTCAAACTGTTTGCATGATTGTAATCAGCAATGAGTCCTCTACCAAAATTGTGAAATTCATGGCCCTGGGGTCAGGGGTTCTAGTGCTAGGGCGGGGCTAAATAAGTAGGTAGTGAAAATGCATTACTTCTCTGAAAATCTTCTTCTCTGCTCCTGGGTATTAAATAAACCAACTAAGCACATAGTTATGATGAGCAAGAGTGCCACTACCAAAATTGTGAATTTTATGGCCCCAGGGTCAGGGGTTCTGGTGTTAGGGCAGGGCTCTATTGATTATATAGTGAAAATACATGAATTCTTTGAAAATCTTCTTCTCTGCTCCTGGGTATTAAATAAACTAACTAAGTGCATATAAAAATGATGAGCAAGAAAGCCTCTACCAAAATTGTGAATTTTATGGCCCCAGGATCAGGGGTTCTGGTGTTAGGGCGGGGCTCTATTGATTATATAGTGAAAATACATGAATTCTTTGAAAATCTTCTTCTCTGCTCCTGGGTATTAAATAAACCAACTAAGTACATAGTTATGATGAGCAAGAGTGCCTCTACCAAACTTGTGAATTTTATGGCCCCAGGGTCAGGGGTTCTAGTGTTAGGGCAGGGCTCTATAGATTATATAGTGAAAATACATGAATTCTCTGAAAATCTTCTTCTCTGCTCCCGGGTATTAAATAAACTAACTAAGTGCATAGTTATGATGAACAAGAGTGCCTCTACCAAAATTGTGAATTTGTTTGGCCCCAGGGTCAGGGGTTCTGGTGTTAGGGCGGGGCTCTATTGATTATATAGTGAAAATACATGAATTCTTTGAAAATCTTTTCTGCTTCTGGGTATTAAATAAACTAACTAAGTGCATAGTTATGATGAGCAAGAGTGCCTCTACCAAAATTGTGAATTTTATGGCCCCAGGGTCAGGGGTTCTGGTGTTAGGGCGGGGCTCTATTGATTATATAGTGAAAATACATTAAATCTTTGAAAATTTTCTTCTCTGCTCCAGGGTATTAAGCAGATGAACTACCTATATAGTTATGCTGGACAAGGGCCCATATCTTCCAGAATTGTGAATTTCAAGGCCCCAGGGTCAGGGTACCATAGAAGGGGGGGGGCTGTACTTATATACTGAAAATGAATGAATGGTTTGAAAGCTGCTCCTTGGTATTAATCAAATATCAAGGCCTAAGGGTCAGGGGTTCATGTGTGGTAGGGGCACTATTGATTATTGCTGAATATTACTGATTAGTTGAAATGCATTTTTTGTTCCCTTACCCTGCATATGGGTATTAAGTAAACAAACTAAGCAACTGCTAAGTGTATTGATATGATGATCAATGGTGCCTCTTTCAAAATTGTGAATGCCATAGCATCTGGCTTAAAACATGAATCAAATTTAATCACTGGAATGTTGTTGCATAATACTCAGGTGACCTATAAGGCCCATGGGCCTCTTGTTTTTTTCATTCTGAGTCAGGAGAGGGCAAATAAACATTATTTTAAGATTGGCCTTTTTTGGAAATCAATATTTAAAAGAGAGAAAGACATTCACTGATTTGAGATATTGAGGTTAAGGGAATTTGGATTTTAAATTATAGTTCACATTGAATTGACATATCAGATTTTAGAAGATGGGTATAAAATAATATTTTTCTTTCATTAAATACAGTGGCAGTATGGAGCCAGCGTTTTTCCGTGGTGACCTACTTTTCCTGACCAACTACAGAGAGGAGCCAATCAGAGTAGGAGAAATTGTTGTCTTCAAAATAGAGGGTCGAGATATTCCAATTGTCCACAGAGTGCTAAAAGTCCATGAAAAGTAGGTTTTAATTTTTGAAAAATGAGATAAAACCAAACTTTGATTGTTTTGTATCCTCAGTGGAAATCTTATACCTCCTCGTTATTTTGTAAGAACTCTTTTGTTTATGACTTTGTAAAGTTTTGAAATTAAAATAAGTCACAACTTAATTTGTTTTCTCTTCTTTAGAAATGGTGTGCATGTACATGTAACAATTGTTTTTATTTATACATTTGTGAGAAACTACTATTTAAGAAAAAAGAAAAAAAATCTTTTCTAATCTTAGTTTTATATCTAGAAGGTATTTTGTTGGTAGAGTATCTCAAAATGGATAATCTGTAGAAAATCTTAAGAAATCAGATATTTTAAAATAATGATTTACATTTTGCAGAGAAGATGGAAAAGTTAAATTCCTAACTAAGGGAGATAATAATTCAGTGGATGATCGAGGGTTATATGCCCCTGGACAGCTGTGGTTGGAGAAAAAAGATGTAGTCGGTCGAGCCAGAGGGTAGGTTAATGAGGCCATTTAAAGTTTTTTCTCTCTTTAGCATCCATTCATCTTTTAAAAACGTACCTACATGCACATGTACCTATTCGCAGAAAAACCCAAGCCAAAAAAAACCCCCACAAATTTAATAGTTTTAAAGATTGTGCATTGTGTTTTTACATTGCTCTATTAATCAAAAGCTTTCACTCTCATTAATGAATTTCAGAATAAGACTGATAGGTAGAACATTCAAGAAAGATAACTCTTATACATGTTATATATGGAAAAATGTGATGAATTTCCAGTAATACTATATTTAGATGTATTTGGTTGGTGATTTTCATTACAGATTCGTTCCTTATGTTGGTATAGTGACTATACTGATGAATGACTATCCAAAGTTTAAAGTAAGATTTTCATTTATACCCTGATATATTAATGTAAAAAAATATTTATATAAAATTGGCCTATTTTATTTTCCATTCAAATGGAAATATCCATAGATTGTTTTTCATTTGTTAACTTATATTCCTCTTTCTTAATTGCAGTATGCCATTTTAGCCTGCCTGGGACTGTTTGTGTTGATTCATCGAGAATAACAAAGACCAGAAAAATAGAGAAAAAAAATTAACAGAGTGCTGGATAAAAGTGAAAGAACATTTAAAAGCCTACACAGCGGTGCATGATCTGTATTTATGGTGTAAGGGTTGACTCTTTATGTTCATGTCAATTGTGTTTATTGCCTGTTACTGTGAAAGGTGTTAGAGAAATCATTCAGTTGGTCTGCAATCGTGTGGAAGTCATGTGAGTTTTTGGATGAAATGTATGGGAGAGTTTTACAAGTCAATACATTCTCTAAGGTGTGCTTTTTTTCATAAACTGGATAACAATGTCATATTGTTAAAGTATTTTGAAACATTATGTGACTAATTTTTTTTTTCTGTTTTATTTCTAATGAATAATTATGAATTATGGATTTGATTGTGTTTTTTTTAATGTTTGTATGGTAAGATCCTCTAATAAGAATGGAAACTTCCGGTGACACCTGTCGCCATGACGTGATTTTTTGAGAAGCGGAGAGTGTAAAGGAAAATTCGCTATAAATTACATGTGTGTGGTAAGAAACATACCAATATGACATTCGTGAGTTAGAGAACTAGTATTTTCTTAATATTAACTTTCTCAATTTTCGAAAAGCTCTGAAAAACAGTTTCCTTTAACAAGTGTGATCAGCTATTGTGTCTTTAATGAGTGATGTTCACCCTATGAGTCGCCAAGTGGAAAGTAAACGCAAAAGATCTGAGACTCTTAATAGTTCTTCTGAAGAACTAAATCCATTAAGAAGACGTTTCAATTCCACATCTCTACCCAATATTACATCAACTGGAATAAATATGTCATCTAATAGTGTCTCAACGCCTAGTCCCATTGTACAAATCAATCCCCTATCCCAGGGCTTTGCTACCTCCTCACCTATTGTTGGTACAGTAGGGACCCCTGATACCTCTGATGATTCTTCATCTATCAATGATTTGCCACCATCATCTGCTATTAATGACATAATTATAAAGACTGTCAGCAGTCAAGCATTTATTGGGTCGCTTGTTCCTCTTATTGCAACAGCTTTAGCACCTCACATCCAAGTCATTATTCAGAGTTGTTTACACTCAATGTCTGAAACCATCAAAACCCAGCAAGAAACAATTAAAAAATAAGCCGATGAAATTAAAAGTGTTCAAGAAATAAACTCTGACCTTGAAAAAAGAGTAAACGACTTAGAATGTGGCCTTGATGACCTTGAACAATACGGCCGAAGAACATGCCTACGCTTTCATAATGTCAACATTACAAATGAACAGGCCCAGAACACTGATGATGTTGTAATTGATATTTGTAAAACAATGGGTGTCAACATTGTACCTGACGACATCAACAGGTCTCATCCCATCGGCCGCCCTAACTCCAACAATCTTAGGCAAGTAATCTGCAGGTTTCGCAGCTGGAAAATCAAAAACAAAATCTACAGCGCGAAGAAAAACCTAAAGGATAATCCGCAAAATCCCAGCAAAATATTTGTCACTGAAGATTTAACAAAGTACAGACAACTTGTGGTTAAAAAAATTATAGAAGCAAAAAAGGCAAACAAACTGCACAGTTTCTGGACATATGACGGTAGAATCTATATTAAAACCGAAAAAGAAGGCGACAGAATCCAAATAACATCGCTGGATGATTTGTATGAACTAATCGAATAAATGCATCAAACATGTGCCTTTAAATAGTAGATCTGTGTCACACGGTGAAAGTGAGTTCTACATTTAAAACGTTATAGACATGTTTTAAACATGATAATATATATTTTCCACACTCTCCAATACCTGTTTATTGTTTTGTTCTCAGAACAATGCTGTTATACAAGCTTTGTTTATTTACAATCATTGTCAGTCTTGTTTATATGTTTGCTTTGACTGACTTGCAAGTACTTGTTCTTGTAACAAGCTTTAGTTCATTATTTTCTGTTTACTGTTTGTTTTTTATTATGATTACATCTGCAATGGGTTTCAGTTTATCTAGACAATTTCAAGATCTTTGCAATATTCAACTTTGCTGTTCTTTGCGGCTTTATTTTCCTATTTTTTACCAACCCAAAACATTAGTTATTACCGATCATGGGTAATACTCTTGAACAATATCGAGCCGCAATTGGAATTTTTTACCTTCGAAATAGATGCACATTCAAATCCATGAATTACTGTTTTTTCAGATTGGTATATTTAGTTTGGCTTTTGTGGAAAGCTTACCTATTTTGTAAACAAGAATTCAAAGTTTGTAAGAAACATGCAGTATATTTTCAGCATGTCAATTTTCTTTTTCAACTTATGAGTATATTATTAATGCTGTCTGGTGATATTGAATCAAATCCTGGGCCTACAGATAACTCTTTCCATACTTTAGATATTTTTCATATAAACATAAGAAGTATAAGAAACAAAATTGAAAATTTAATATCATTTGTCAGTGATTATCATATTTTGTGTTTTACTGAAACACATTTAGACTCAAATATTGATGATAATGCTATTTCGATTGAGGGGTTTTCTACAATTTTTCGCAAAGATCGTAACTCATATGGAGGCGGTACCCTGATTTATGTATCCGATTCACTTCGTGCCATAAGACGCACTGACCTTGAACCCTTGAATACGGAATGTATATGGATAGAAGTTAGCGACCCTATAAGTAATATTTACCTTTGCTGTCTATATCGGCCTCCGAATTCTGATAAATCCTTTTGGAGAAACGTAATGTGGTCCATTGAAAAAGTTTCTGATATATCCAATAAGATAATTATCCTTGGAGACTTAAATGTAGATTTTTTAGATATTCCACGCACTCATATTGTTAACGAAATTTTGTCTCAGTATAGTCTTAGCAATATTGTCAATGAAGCAACGAGAGTCACGAGTAGATCGAGCACGCTTATTGACCCAATTCTGGTTAGCTCAGACATCAAGGTGCTTCACTCTGGAACTGTTCATGTTGATAATTTTATAAGTGACCACAAAGGAACATATGTTTTTGTTAAATCAGATGTTATTCAAAATCAATCATACGAAAGAAAGGTTTGGTTATATAAGCACGCAGATATGGATAAATTGAATTCTCTCATTGAAAATACTGATTGGAATACGCTTATAATTGAGGCACCTGATATAGATCAAGCAACGAAAAATTTTACATCAACATTTTTGAATAAAGTAAAGGAATGTATTCCTGAAAAATCGGTTGTAATTCGCCCGAAAGATAAACCTTGGTTTGATTCGGCTCTGCGTAAAACACATAGAAACAAGAATAGATTATTTAGTAGGGCCCAAAGGACAAAAAGAAATTCTGACTGGGAAAAATATAAGAAATGCAGGAATAAGTTTAACAATATGAAAAAAATCGCCATTGAAAATTATCATAATAACATAGAGCATCATATTACAGACGCAAGTAAAAATAATTCCAAACTTTACTGGAAGTTATTGAGAGATATATTTAAAGTAAAATCTACTACCGATATTCCTCCTCTACAGTATACCTCTGTTAATGGTGACGCATGTGTGGCTTTTACAAATGAAGAGAAAATAGATGTTTTAAATGATTATTTTGCTTCTATCTCTTGTATTGACGAAAACGACGCTATTTTACCTAATTTATATTCTGTGTGCAATAACCCATTTGATACAGTCTGTATTGATGAACAAGAGATTATAGATATTATTTCAATTATTCCTGTTAACAAAGCAATAGGTCCAGATAATATTAGTCACAAGATGTTGAAATCTACCATGTATACTATTGTAAAACCATTATGTTTATTGTTTAATAGGTCATTAGTTGATTGTATTTTTCCTTGCAAATGGAAAGTTGCCAATGTTCTCCCTTTATTTAAAAAAGATGATCCATCTGTTATGTCTAATTATAGACCTGTGTCACTATTAAGTTGTATTGGTAAAATAATGGAACGAATCATATTCAAACACTTGTATAATCACTTTCGTGACAACAATCTTTTTTATAAATACCAGGCTGGATTTTTACCAGGTCATTCCACTGTATATCAACTAATAGAAACATATGATACTATTGTTAAAGCCATCGATGATGGTGAAAATTGTTGTATGATATTCTGTGATCTTTCTAAAGCATTTGATCGTGTGTGGCACAAGGGTCTCTTGTTCAAACTTAGAACTTATGGTATAGAGGGAAATATGTTTCATTGGTTAAAGAGTTACATAGAAGGTAGATCACAAAGAGTTTTATACAGAAACTTGCTATCTGACGAAAAACCTATACACGCCGGTGTCCCTCAAGGCTCAGTGTTAGGACCTCTATTATTTCTTATATATGTTAATGATGTTGCTGAAGAAATGACAAGTTTTTGTAGATTATTTGCAGACGATAACTCCCTACAACAGTCATCTAAAAATGTTAATACTATTGAAAACAAACTGAATTCTGATCTTAACAAGCTAGAAATCTGGTCGAAAAAATGGCTTCTTAAATTCAATCCTACTAAAACTAAAGCAATATTTTTTAGCCTGAAAAAAAGTGTTATTTATCCTAAACTTTTCTTCCAGCAAAGTCAGCTAGAATTTGTTTCTTTTCATAAACATTTAGGAATTTTTTTCTCGCAAGATCTAAGTTGGTCTACACATATTGATACTATTCTAGCCAATGCATATAAAAAATTGGGCTTGTTAAAAAAACTTAAATTTGTTGTCAACCGAAAAACTCTTTCACTCATGTACACAACCTTTATTAGACCACAGTTAGAATACGCTTCCTTGGTGTGGGGTGGGTGTAATATAGGTGACAGCGAAAAATTAGAAAAATTACAATTATGTGCTGCTAGAATTGTCACAGGATTAACTCTTTTAGCTTCTAAAGATGCACTTTACATTGAAACTGGATGGGAACCATTACATGAAAGAAGGAAAAAGACCAGACTAACTACAATGTATAAAATTGATAAAAACCAAGTTCCTGAATATCTCACAGATATAATCCCTAACTTACGATGTAATTCATCAAGTTACAGTACGAGAAACTCGCAGAACTATAACATACCCAAATGCAGATTGCAAGCTTACAAATCAACTTTCGTTCCCCTTGTTATTGAAGAATGGAACTCATTACCTCTTAATGTAAGAAACTCTCCCTCGTTATCTATTTTTAAAAAGTCTATTTCTTTCAATAAACAAATGCCACCCTCTTACTTCAGTTATGGAAATCGACGCTTAAATATAATACACACGAGGCTCAGACATAACTGCGTGCTTAATAGCGATCTTTTTCGATGTAATGTAATCTTGAGTCCACTATGTTCTTGTGGAAGAGTGGAGGATACTCATCATTATTTCTTCTCATGCAAAAAATATACAGAAGCCAGGAAAGAATTTTTTGACAAATTTTTGCGAATGGGTAAATTACACACTGTCGATACTCACACTTTACTCTGGGGAGACAAATCGTTAAATGATTTTGAAAATGAATACCTATTTTCTATTGTACAAACTTTTATTAAAAAGTCAGGACGATTTGGTTGATACAATAATTATTTCTAACTGTAAATCTTATACAGCATGTCTATTACATATGAAATGTATTCTATTGAATGTGTTTTACTCTGATTATTATATATTATTATTATATTATTATTATTGTTGTTATTTCATTTTAAGCTGAAACCCATGTATGTAAATATGTTTGGTATAATGTATATGTAGGGAGAGGGCGTAATAAGTTTTTAGAACTTTTGCCCAATCCCATTTGTAAAGTATAATCAATAAAATATGTTCAAATCAAATCAAGAATATTAAGATATGTACAGTGTGTATTTGAATCTCTATTCAATATATTGTAATTTTTTTTTGTGGGGGGTGTTGGGGAGGGGGTCATAAATTCTAAACACACACAATGTGCAACAGCATTAATTAGTGTTAACACAAATAATAATTGCTCTGAAATATGACTTTAAAAGGTGCAATATTTGACAGTAAAAAACATTCATGTCTCAACTGATGCAAAAAATTGTATCATTAATTTATTGTATTCAGTCAGTAAATGCATTAGGCCAGTTTTTCAAACAGTATTTTGAAGATCCATGTTTGGAATTCTAGATCAAATTTTTGTGTACAGTGTATTTGTATTTACAATATGAATGTGAAAAAGAAGGGTTTATTTTAGAGCTGTAAATTAAATAACCATGTTCTTTTCAGGCCATAATGCTACATTGTATATCTCGCTTAAAAACTAAGTTTGGAGGGGTGTATTATTAAAAAAAATATCATAAATGACCTTAATGACCTCAAGTTCTTGTCAATTACCCTGAAGGTCAGTTTTAATTTATCAAACTTATGAACTTTTGCATGGCATCATACAGTGTAAGTCAGTGTGCAATTACATATAAAAATTTAATGATATTGACATTGATTGACTTTTGAATCATTATTAATGTGTTTTGACAAGTAAGTTATTATATGTATATTATTTTTGTTTCAAAATTAAAATGTTCATAGTTTAAAAAATTGCCAACTTTTTCATTAAAAATGCTAACATTTGCAATGGTAGGGCAAAGAAAATACAGTAAACCTCTCTTTTAGCAAACATGCTTACAGCGAAGTGATTTTCATTCCCGTGGGATCAAAACATTATGTGAAGTTATTGTGAAGCTGAGGAATTACGTTTGTAAGTTATAAGGAATCAGAATCATCTGTCAATAGCACTTTGTTATACATGTAAGAGTGGTTTGCTGTACATGTACTTGTAGTTGAGTAACAGAGTACCTCAAAAAGTGCAGACTTTATTGGAGGGGTTTGTAAGGGGGGGGGCTGTTTATTTAAGTCAAAAATATGGTGCTGTTACAAGAAATTCTTGTTATCATTCATTCAAGGCATCTGTTTGTATATTCTCAAAATGCAAGTTTATGTTATAGAGACTGAATTATTTGTAAGAAATAAACCAATTGTTGTTTAGAAATGTTTCAGTTGTTTTTTCTATTGATTTCTTTTAATTATCCATTTGGAGCTGGAACTCTTTTTGTATTTATTTATTTATGAGGTCAAACATTGGGTTGTAAATAATTATACTTTGCACATGTTGCCGGTAAAGAAGATGGGCAAAAGAGGCGAGCAAAATGCCTGGACTGTAACATACGTGTACAAGTTTGAAGGTGAAAAATTAATTCTCAATTATAACATGGTAATTGTGGGACGTAGAGACTGGTCCTTCGGATGAGACTGTATAAATCGAGGTCCCGTGTCGCAGTAGGTGCTGTCACGAAAAAGATCCCTCGCTGCTCATGGCCCAGAGTACCGAGCATAGGACAAAATTTGCAGCTCTCCACCGGCAAGCGGTGGCGTCTCCATATATGAATGAAAAATTCTTGAGAGGGATGATAAACAACATACAAACAAACATACATGTATAAGGTTTATTCTTTGCTATTTCAGTTTACATTTATTAAAGTATACTTGATGTAAAATCTCCAAAATTTGCAAAAATCTCAACCAAAAAAAAAGTGGCTATATATTTTGATTTTTTTTCATCCTGGGGGCTTCCAGATAAATGATATATATATATAATTTGTTCTCGATTTGCAAGACAATAAATAAACTGACTCGGAAAATGTTGCCCCTTTTTCTAATTATAAGATAAAAAAAATATTTTGTCAGATTTCATTTTTTTTCAAGCTTCAAGTTCTTGATAAATGTATTTTTATATTTAATTTACATGACCGTTTTAAAGGTACATCGTATATTGTGATTGTTCACAGAAAATATCAGATAAAAAATTCGGAGAGGGCTACATTATTGCAGCTAACATGGAACGTGTTTTTGTTGAAGGGTTTTTAGGTCAGGTGACTAGTTGCGGTCCATTTCCTTCCATGGTTGTCAATTGTTTGTAAACGAACATTTGAACATTTCGATTCATGCAGTCCTTATCTAAGAAAGATGTCATGAATCCTATTCAAACATTTATGGAATGGTTATGATAGCAGTTTAAATGTTTGGGTTACTTATACAGTAATATATTTGTTTGTTTTTTAGCCGTAAATTAAATATTTTTCGAATTTTCAAAATAAAAAAACAACAAATGAACTAAATATTTACATATCCATATTACATGAACATGAATATACATACATACGGATAAAAAAAAAAACTTAAAACAAAAGATTAATTTTGAGTTCCTTCCCAACCAAACCTCCTCCCCTTGGAAGGGAGTAGGGTGAGGCTGCGGACAAAAACTCCGCTATCTAGATCTTTTTTTTTTATCTCTAGACATTTAGTAATGTGTAACAGGACCCCAAATAATTTTTTTTGACTCGATCATATAGGTAGCTGACGGCTTATAATTATCTTGTAGTTACTAGGCATCATGGACAATTAATTCAAATTACTTATTTGTAAAAGTTCTACACGTGTCATACTAGGACACTTCCTAACCGCATTCTTCCTAGCTCTTTATCGAAATAAACTGACTTCTGCTATCGGACTAATCCACCTGCCCCTGAGATGACGTACGGGGAATTCTCCTCAAGTTTGGAAGTCGCTCGGTGTCTTGTTCTAATAAATCCATGGGGTTTAATTCAGGGATCTTGTTTTGCCTTCAGGTGTGTGTAGTTATGACAGGTGAGATTATTTCAGGGTTAAGGGGGTGGGGAGTTGTCGCCATGCTAAGTTTTTTCTTGTTTAATGACAGTGATATTAATTTTATTTTATCTGTTTTGCGTCATTTTATATACTAATGGAACTTTTTTTTGGAATTTTGATTTTAATTCTGGCAGTGGAGTTCATATTAATATCTTTTGTGTACGTCAGCCACTATCAAAAAATTTCCCTTTCAATCCCTTGAAGATAAGTTCGATAGTGATAGATATAGTCTATTTATAAATATACTGATACATTTCTAAAAAAAATATTGAAATCTTAATTCTTTTCTTTAAACAAGGAGCTACTATCTACAGAAAGTAAAAGTAAAGTTGAAGAGGGAAAAATAGTCCACAATCCAACAGTTCAGCTGGTACATAATTATACAAGTTATTCCAAAACCTGTACAAATACCGATAAGATGTGATCTTTATCCATTAAGTGCAGATTGTATGACGACAATTCAATATATTAATTTTTATAACAATAATTTTCTTTATCTTATAATTCTTCCCTTTCCTTTTGTATCTTAATTAAAAATATATGTCTGATACAAGTAAAACTAATTTATTATGCGTAAAATAGCTATTTTTTATTCATTTCAGATTCATTCTGACCTTGATGTTTATATTGCTTTCTTTATTGTTCTTATTTTATTTTCATACTAAACATTGCATGAGGTCTCAAAATGGATATTAACAGTATTCAATATATTCACTCAAATGATACGCAATATATAAGTGTAAATTATACTGCTAATTACGTATAGTCATTGCAAAATGGAAACTAGTTGTTAAATTTAGTAGGACATAATTACTTGCACAGGATAGCTCTTCTTCAAGTGAGCTGATCATCATGTGTAAACTTTTCAAATGTTAATCTTATAAAGAACCACTGGGTCAATTTAAACCAAAGTTGGCTGAATGTATTTTTGAATGAAGGGCCATTTAAATTTTTAACATTAAGGGCCAAGGTGATCAAGAAATGAAAATAATAGGCTGGTCTCAAGTGAGATGTGGCCCATTTTTCCAATTAAAAATTGGGTTGACAAACACATTGAATATATAACCATAAATGACAAGTAAGGAGAGAAATTAATTAAAGCGCTTTCAATTTCACTCTGAAGAAATTGGACTTGACATGTTCGCTTTTTTTTTTCCAGATAAAATAAACCATCTGTGTATATTTTGTTGTTCTTAGGATGCAGTAGGGGAATTTCCTTTTTTTAGTACGAGTGTACGTATTCTTTCATTTTAAAATGTATAGTGTATAAAGATTTTTTCCCCCACCCCTTAGTTCCTTATTCTTTCTGCCCATTTGAATGACGTGTGCCAATTTCCACTTTTTGAACTGGAAGAATGTCAGAAAAAATGAGTTGTATTTTCAATACCTTTTTTTTTTTTTCGACGTTTTCATCATGAAATCATACTCATACACTGTATATGACTGCTCGCTTGAAGCTAAGATTTTGATTTTAAAAAAAACAAAAAACAAAAACAAGATTTTACTGTACCACGGCAAAACATCATTAATCACTTCTAATTTCATATCATGTTAATAAACATTGGTATCTATGGTTAGATCAAAATAAACCTCAATATATTTTAAATTATTTTTATGGGGTAAAAAATTTGACTTTTTGTAAGATCTTTCTGAGAACTTCAAAGAACCTTGAAGCACAATGAGAGGTATAAAATGAAAATTTTTGCATGAAAGGATTTAGTTTCATTTTGAGACTTTTTGAACTAAGTTATAAATTAAAGAGTTATCCTTCCTGGCTGAGGATCGGAGTACCTTAAAAATATATGTCTGATACATGTAAAACTAATTTATTATGCGTAAAATAGCTATTTTTTATTCATTTCAGATTCATTCTGACCTTGATGTTTATATTGCTTTCTTATTTTATTTTCAAAATGGATATTAATAACAGTATTCAATATATTCTCTCAAATGATACGCAATATATAGGTGTAAATTATACTGCTTAGATTACGTATATTCATTGCAAAATGAAAATTATAGTTGTTTAATTTAGTAGGACACAATTACTTGCAAAGGACCCTTTGAGCTCTCCTGAGCTGAAAGCTCAAGTGAGTTATGGTGATCACCTGTTGTCCGTCGTCCATGTGTAAACTTTTCAAATGTGCAAACGTACATCTTATAAAGAACCACTGGGTCAATTTAAACCAAAGCTGGCAGAATGTATTTTTGAATGAAGGGCCATTTAAATTTTTAACATTAAGGGCCAAGGTGATCAGGAAATGAAAATAATAGGCTGGTCTCAAGTGAGAGTTGTGGCCCATTGGTTTCTTTTTCGGGGGGGGGGGGGGTTTAAATCTAGATCTGTGGGTTGACTATGGTCACCCAGGCAGCATTGAATATATAACCATAATTTGATGACAAGTAAGGAGAGAAATTAATTTAAGCGCTTTCAATTTCACTCTGAATGTTTGTAAACACCTTTAATGCTTGGGCTTGACATGATCGCTATTTTTAGACCTTATCCAGATAAAATAAACTATCTGTATATTTTGTTGTTCTTAGGATACAGTAGGGGAATTTCTTTTTAAGTACGAATGCACGTATTCTTTAGGATGTCTTAAAGTGCATTCGACTACATGTATAAGAGTTCGAATTCCAGATTTGTTATGTCCCTCCCCCTTGTTCCTAATTTCTCTCTGCCTATTTTGAATGACTTGTGCCAATTTCCACTTTTTGAACAGGAAGAATGTCAGAAAAAATAAGTTGTATTTTCGATACATTTTGTTTTCGACGCTATCATCATAAAATCATACTCATACATTGTATATGAATGCTTGCTTGAAGCTAAGATTTTGACTAAAAAAAAAAGATGTATTTGTGAAACACTGATCCTCCCGTATGACAGAATTTGGCAAAAATTGAAGTTTCTCAAATGCAAGTCATAGTCAAGGTATGAAATGATACCCAGTAAATGTCAAAACACTAACCATAGAGAAGATATATAGTCAAAGTATAAAGTTTGTAAATGTGTGTAAAAATTAAAAGACAAGGTCAAAGGATCAAATTAAAGGTATCCAGGGGAAGGCATAATATGAAATACACATATAAAATATCAAAGCCTTAGCACAAATCATTCAAAAGTTATGGCTAAGGTTTACGATTTTCAAAAGTGGGTCAAACATCAAGGTCATAGATCAAAATTGTTGGTTCTCAAGAGAAGGCCTTGTCACATTGAATATATATATATTATATCTATTTATAATCTGAAGGTCCCAGTACTAAATGTTTAAACTTTATTGACAACAGCTTTAAGTTTTTTAAAAGTTGTTTAAACTCAAAGGTCACGGCTTAAAGGTCGAAAATCGTTATAATTTGTTTGAATATTAAGAATTCATAATTTAAACGATAAAGATAAATTACTATAGAGACGAGATTTATTTATTTTGGACGTCTTTATTTCTGCCCCACAGCAAGTGCTACTAACCCACAGTTCTACGCCTTAGATAACCCTTGTTTGGAGAAGTTCCGGTTATGTTCCACTTCCTGTTCCGTTTCTTACATGACCGGAAGTCTGAACTGCCAGTTTTGTGTATGTGACGATCCCAGGTTCTCTAGTGAGTATTTTATTCTACAAATCTGTCATTTTCATAAGAACAATTTTTTTTTTATTTCTTGTGTCACAGTAACTCCCTAGAAATTTTATATTTCTTTCTTTGTAAAATTTAAATATACAGACAGACAGTCTTCATTTCCTTTGCAATAAATGTAAACAGCCTTTTTCGTATCTTTCTCTTTAAAATTTTAACGTTCAGTATATTGATCAGCCAAATAAACAATAGTAATTTATCTGTACATAACTTCCTTTCTTTTTCACCGGAAGTTTATTTTAGCGTGGATACATCCTGATCAGTTTTAGCAGAAAGGTTTTCGTAAATCGTGGCAAAAAGGGGGAAAAATTAAGAAAACTATCTATATTAAATTTTACCGGTAGCATAGGAACATTTTGCATGAATTTCATTAATTCAGAAAGAGAATAAAGTTAAAGGGATAAACTCAATAAATAAATACCCGAATATATAAATACACTGTGAATATGAAATTGATAAATAAAATACATTAAATAATTAATATACAATATATATATTACAAGTAAATAAATAAATAATAAATGAACGTATAAGGAAAGAAAAAAAGAAAGGAATAAATGAAAAATAGATAAATAAATATATGAAAATCAAAAGAATATCGAGGGTACATGTAAGTGTATAGAAATTGGCTCCTTTTGATACATTCTCTATCCAAATACAAGTAAGTTTTAATTTGATTTGTAAACATGTTGAAGTCATAAATTAACAACGTAAACATTCAAGAGGTTTGTTGTGAATTGATCTACCCAAATTTAGACAATATTCCCAAAAATTAAGTTGTGATTAGTTTTTTATTGCTTTATTTTGGAAAAAGTTTTTGTGATTTGTTTAATTAAAGTCTAAGGATATTGATTTCTAAAGCAATAGAATTTTATTAGATTTTATTTTTATTTAGATTTTTATACAAAAAAACCAAACCCGGAGCATTTAAAATGAGAATGATTTCAGTATGACCTTTGTGGTCATTTTCACTGCTAAATATATAAATACCAAGTTTAAAATGTGTTTGTTTAATTTTGAAGGTCACGTCTCCATCACTCGTGGTCACTCAAATTTACCATCCAGAACACCTCGGAACTTTCTGTGAAAGTGTATGAAGTGTTCCGGATGACAAAATCATTTTTTGTTTACCATTGGGTGGTCCAAACTTAAGATAAACTCATTATTTCATTGGATGGACCAACCCAGAGATAAATCATTATTTCTATCCAAAAATAATTTCCCTGCCTTCAAAACAATTCTGCCGTGTTATCTAACGATCTATTTAAATTATAAACGTATCGAAAGAAAGTCGAAAGACCAGATTGTGTTGCAATATGCCAGTAGAAGTTTGAACAAAACTTAGTTTGGCATATTTTGAAAAAAAAACCTCTCACATTTCTGTATCTTTTTATCGCTATAAAGAGAAAATAATGCGGAATATAATGAAAGGATTGTCTGTGTTGCTATTTTTAGTCGCTTGGCCGGAATCTACGACCCCCGCCCCAACTACGACTACCACCCCCAGGCCGACTCTCCCCGAGGGTCAATGGATGGCTAATAACATCATTTACACCAAACTTAAAAATCCGTGTTCCGAGTTTTATGCGGCCTGTCCGCTACTGTGCAAGAGAGGAAATTTTACCTATACCAATGGAACAACATGTGAAACCTGCACATGCGAAAGAGATTTTTTCAGTAAGTAACTTTAATTTTTTTTTCCACGTTCAAGAAATGAATAATCTTATTTTATTTTATTGTTTTGAAAAATTATTAAATTATAATTGGTAGTAACTTGCAAATAAAACAATACAAACCTTTTTTTTTAAAAAAAAAAGTCCAAAGCTTAGAAAAACTGACTTAATTGTGTTTATCAATGACTTTTTTTTTCTTTAAGAAATTATATCTTGACATTTACTTCGATTTTATGCAATAATCTCTCTAGATTTCCAAAAACTTAAATTATATGAGGGATTACCTTAAGCACATGCATGTCTCGTAGTTTAAAAACTAAATTACTTGCTTTAACATGTCTAACATATAGGAGTACTGTACATATATAGTCATCTCTGTTTTGAATGTTCATCTGGACAAAATGGGATCAAGGTTACTGTTCATATTCAAGGACAGTGCTGCTATTTTTAGTGACTGACCTCACGAATGAAAATATAAAATTTAATTCTACATTTATTTAACTATATAATAGTCTAGAGTGCCGATCACTTTCACGGGTAAAGAACCCTGATTTCTTGACAATTTTTCATTGTGTACTTTATAGTTTTTATCTTAATTATGTTCCCCAAACGAAGTTGGGGAACATATTGTTTTTACTCTGTTTCTTATTATTATTAAGGTCTTCCGTTTCTTACGGAAGACCTTATTGTTTTCGTTCTGTTTCTTTTTCCCTATTATTATTTTTTTTATTATTATTCTTACCGATTTTGTGCACGCGAGTTCTTGCAAACGGTTCGATGGATTTTTACGAAACTTTCAGATCTGATAGATATCGATCTGAACCTTATTGGAAATTTTTTGTTTTGAGAACGTCACTTCCGGTCATGAGATATGTACGATTTTCTGTATTTCAGTGGGTCTGCTTGTCCTGGTAACTCCTCCTAAATTACTTGAGATATGGAGTAGAGATTTTCAGTGTAGATAAAGAAAGGATTGTAGAAGTGCCATTTTGAGCCTATAGCTTTGCAGCGCCAGAGGCATCAAAGCTAGCCTGAGATTAAAATATGGCTCAAAAATATCTCACGCAATTTGACAACTTTTCGATTATATCTTCTCATCTATAAACATTTTGCAAAAACATACAGAATAAAAGTTGTTTAGAAATTTACGATCTTTCATTTGATAAGAAGGAAAAAGGGCTGACCCCTCAAATAAGGGGCCTAGAGCGGCCGAAAGACTTTCATCTATAACTCTTTCACTATCAATTTTTTGTTATAAATTACTGAAGCAAAAGTGTTCATCTTAACAATTTGCAACAATATATTGTAAAATTATGATTATATGTTACGTAATTAGGGGCCATAAGGGGCCGGAATACTGAAACTTTGACGCTTCATATCATGAAAAGAGGAAAATTTTGATAGGCAATATTGAACAAAAGATGGTCAGAATAATATTCTAAACAATATGCATACTTTGAATTTTTTGTAAAACGGCCCCATTAGGGACTTGTAGGAGTGGCCCCTAATTATTTTCATTTAGCATATCTCCTCATCGAATAGAAATCTCTGAATAAGTGTTGAACAAAAAATCTTTAAAATCACAAGACCTTTCATTTGATATCAAGAAAAAAGGGCTGATCCCTCTAATTAGGGGCTCAGAGGGGCCAAAAGTCTTTTATATCTAACTCTCTAATGATCTATATTTTGTTATACATTACTGAAGCAAAAGTATTTATCTTAACGATTTGCAATAATATATGATACTATTTTGATAATATGTTGCGTAATTAGGGGTCATAAGGGGCCAGAATGTCACATCTTTGACGCTTTATATCTCGAAATGGGGGAATATTTTGATAAGCAATACTGAACAAAAGATGGTCAGAATAATGTTCTAAACAATTTGCATACTTTGAATTTTTGTAAAACGGCCCCATTAAGGACTTGTAGGAGTGGCCCCTAAATATTTTCATTTAGCATATCTCCACATCGGATAGAAATCTCTGAATAAGTGTTGAACGAAAAATCTTCAAAATCATAAGACCGTTCATTTGATATCAAGAAAAAAGGGCTGACCCCTCAAATTAGGGGCTCAGAGGGGCCAAAATTCTTTGATATATAACTCTCTAATGATCAATATTTTGATATACATTACTGTAGCAAAAGTATTTATCTTAACAATTTGCAACAATATATGATACTATTTTGATAATATGTTACGTAATTAGGGGTCATAAGGGGCCGGAATGTCACATCTTTGACGCTTTATATCTCGAAATCGGGGAATATTTTGATAAGCAAAATTGAACAAAACATGGTCAGAATAATGTTCTAAACAATTTGCATACTTTGAGTTTTTGTAAAACGGCCCCATTAAGGACTTGTAGGAGTGGCCAATAAATATTTTCATTTAGCATATCTCCACAACGAATAGAAATCTCTAAAAAAAATTGTTGAACAAAAAATCATCAAAATCACAAGACCTCTCATTTAAAATCAAGAAAAAGGTGCTGAACCCTTAAATAAGGGGCTCAGAGGGGGCAATATTCTTTTATCTATAAATCTCTAATGATCAATATTTTGTTATACATTCCTGTAGCAAAAGTATTTATCTTAACGATTTGCAACAATATATGATAATATTTTTATCATATGTTACGTAATTATAGGTTACAAGGGACCAAAATGCTATATTTTTTATGCTTAATTTCTCAAAAAGGGGGAGTATTTTCGTAAGCCTTATCAATCAAAAGATGTTTAGAATATCGTGATAAGAATGAGAAACTTTAACTAGGGAAAACTCAATGTCGTTCTCTTTAAACAAATATCTCAGTCAAAATCTGATCTCATCTTATCGAGAAATTCAACGGAAGACCTACTCGTTGCTCGCAACGAGATCTATCTAATAATGTTCCCCAAACGAAGTTGGGGAACATATTGTTTTTACTCTGTTTCTTATTATTATGTTCCCCAAACGAAGTTGGGGAACATATTGTTTTTACTCTGTTTTTTATTATTATTATTCTTATTTTTCTTCCTGGGAAAATTTTGTCCGCGAGTGATCTTGTAAACTACACATCAGACTAAGGTGAAATGTTTTTAGGGTCAGTAGACATGTAATGTATATTTGCGGAACGAAGGTCATTTTGCGCGCACGTGCTTGCAAGAGCGCGCACGTGCAACATGATAAATGACCGATTACATTGATATAGATGTAACTTTTTAAATTTTTGATGAAATGCTTTAGAACTCATAATATAAGGATACATTAGAAGTATAGACAATATGACATGGTCAAAATAGCAAGATCTCACGCGCATGCACGTGCGCTGCACTCTGATTGGCTGAAACAAAAATCTCAATATCTTTTTTGTCTTTTGACGAAATGCTTTGAAATTTTGATTATAGCCATGCATTAGGATATCCTACAATATGATATATAGCAATTATCATGAAAACACGTGCATGCACGTGCGCTGCAATCTGATTAGCTTAAACTTTAAATAGCTATAACTCATTTGGATTTCAACCAAAGACGATGGGATTTGAAATATAGATAGATATTATAAACTACTACAAGAAGGTATGGTCACCATGCACATGGATACACGTGCATGTACGTGCGCTGCAATCTGATTGGCTGAAACTTTAAACAGCTATAACTCCCTTGGTTTCCAACCAAACAGGATGGGATTTGGAAAATAGATAGATATAAAGGACTACTACAAGAAAGGTATGGTCACCATGCACATGCGCACGTGCGTTTACGTGCGCTGCAATCTAATTGGCTGAAACTTTTAACATTTATAACGCCCTTGGTTTTCAACCATATGGGGTGGGATTTAGAACAAAGATAGATGTAATGATCTTCTACAAGAAGGTATGGTCACCGTGCTCATGTATGCACGTGCGTGCATGTGAAATGAACAAAATCAAAAATACACTTGAATGAGCGTATTTTTATTACTTTTGGATTAAATACTTAAATTTTTAGTTTATTAAAATATATGGATTGTGTAGACAAAATGATAAGGTCATTACGCACAGGCATTCGCATGCGCACGCATGCAATGCTAAAATTTGAATGAACTTCGTACACTTCCAGGTAAATGTTAAAGTCTCAAAAACATAGAGTTTGTCTTATTTAATGACGCTTACAGGTAATATGGCACAAAAAGAGAGTTGGGGAGCGTTTGGGGAACATCTGTAACGGTCCCCGTTACAATTAGCACTAGTTATTATTCTTATTATTTTTCTTCCTGGGAAAATTTTGTCCGCGAGTGATCTTGTAAACTACACATCCGACTTAGGTGAAACCTTTTTAGGGTAAGTAGGCATGTTATGTAGATTTGCGGAATCAAGGTCATTTTGCGCGCACGTGCTTGCAAGAGCGCGCACGTGCAAAACTTAAAATGACCAATATAAAATGGATATAACCGTAACTTTTCTATTTTGTGACGAAATGTTTTGAAACTTATAATGTAAGGATAAATTAGTAGTAAGCACAAGATGACATGGTCAAAATAGCAAGATCGCACGCGCATGCACGTGCGCTTCGCTCTGATTGGCTGAAACTAAAGTTTCAATATCTTTTTTGTTTTTTGATAAAATCATTTGAAATTTTGAACATAGTCATATATTAGGGAGATCTACAGTCTGTATTATAAGATTTATCATGAAAGCATGTGCATGCACATGTGCTTGCAAGAGCTCGCACGTGCAACACGAGAAATGTCCAATATAATTGATACAGACGTAACTATTTAAATTATTGATGAAATGCTTTGAAACTCATATTATAAGTATATATTAGAAGCATAAACAAAATGACATGGTCAAAAAAGTAAGATCTCACGCGCATGCACGTGCGCTTCGCTCTGATTGGCTGAAACTAAAGTCTCAATATCTTTCTTGTTTTTTGTCGAAATCCTTTGAAATTTTAAACATAGGCATGTATTAGGATATCCTACAATTAGATGTATAGCAATTATCATGAAAACGCGTGCATGCACATGCGCTGCAATCTGATTGGCTTATGCTTTAAATAGCTATAACTCCCTTGGTTTTCAACCAAACAGGATGGGATTTGGAACATAGATAGATAAAATGGACTTCTACAAGATGGTATAGTCATCATGCACATGCATACACGTGCGTGTACGTGCACTGCAATCTGATTGGCTGAAACTTTAAACAGCTATAACTCCCTTGGTTTTCAATCAAACGGGGTGGGAATTAGAACATAGATAGATGTAGTGGACCTCTACAAGAAGGTATGCCATCATGCTCATGTATGCACGTGCTTCTACGTGAAATGAGTAAAATCAAAAATACAGATTAATGAGCGTATTTTTTATATACGTTTGGATTAAATACTTTAATATTTAGTATATTGAAATATATAGATTGTATAGACAAGATGATATGGTCTTTACGCACATGCATTCACATGCGCACGCGTGGAATTCTAAAATTTGAATGAACTTGGTACTTTCTGGGTAAATGTTGTTAAAGCCTCAAATGCATAGAGTTTGTCTAATTTAATGAAGCTTACAGCTAGGGAATGTGGCACCAAAAGGAAGTTGGGGAGCGTTTGGGAACATCTGTAACGGTCCCCGTTACAATTAGCACTAGTTATTATTATTTTTCTTCTTCTTCCTGGGTACTTTTTTGTCCGGGAAAAATATTAAAATACACATCCGACTAAGGTGAAATGTTTTTAGGGTCAGTAGACATGTTATGTAGATTTGCGGAACGAAGGTCATTTTGCGCGCACGTGCTTGCAAGAGCGTGCACGTGCAACATGTGAAATGACCGATTTAATTGATATAGGCGTAACTTTTTTAATTTTTGATGAAATGCTTTGAAACTTATAATATAAGGATATATTAGAAGCATAGACAATATGACATGGTCAAAATAGCAAGATCTCACGCGCATGCACGTGCGCTTTGCTCTGATTGGCTGAAACTAACGTCTCAATATCTTTCTTGTTTTTTGACGAAATCCTTTGAAATTTTGAAAAAAGCCATGCATTAGGATATCCTACAACAAGATATATAGCAATTATCATGAAAACACGTGCATGCACGTGCGCTGCAATCTGATTGGCTTAGACTTTAAATAGCTATAACTCCCTTGATTTTCAACCAAACAGGATGGGATTTGAAACATAGATAGATATACTGGACTACTACAAGAAGGTATGGTCACCATGCACATGCATACACGTGCATGTACGTGCGCTGCATTCTGATTGGCTGAAACTTTAAACAGCTATAACTCCCTTGGTTATCAACCAAACGGGGTGGGATTTAGAACATAGATAGATGTAACGGACATCTACAAGAAGATATGGTCACCATGCTCATGTATGCACGTGCGTGCACGTGACATGAGCAAAATAAAAAAAGAACACTTGAATGAGCATATCTTTTTATTACGTTTGGATTAAATGCTTTAATTTTTAGTATATAAAAATATATAGATTGTGTAGACAAGATGATATGGTCATTACGCACATGCATTCACATACGCACGCAAAATTTGAATGAACTTTGTACACTTCTGGGTAAACGTTATTAAAGTCTCAAATGCATCGAGTTTGTCTTATTTAATGAAGCTTACAGAGAATATGGTACCAAAAGGGAGTTGGGGAGCGTTTGGGGAATATCTGTAACGGTCCCCGTTACAATTAGCACTAGTTTATCAATTAGATTATTTATTTTTTCATGAGATGCTGATTAAGATTAAGTATTATTCTACATAGACATTATAGGCAAGCGAGAGTATCCAGGAAAGATTTCTTTACATAGGAGAGAGGCAGGTAAGTGAATTTGTCGTAACTTATTACATGTATGCGCTAGTAGCATTTAAATACATAATATCGTACAGGCACTTGGGAGCTGACCCCCTCCCCCCTTTTTTCATTTTATTTTCTTTTTAAATCTAGGGTCGACACACCTTTTTCCATTTTTCAAGTTGGTAGTCTAATATGCACTACTTGGTATCGATAATGTAACCCTTTTGTCTCTTTAAGCCGTTTTTAAATTTATCTTTTTCGACTGATACATATAAAGAGAGTCCAAAATATAACCCTTTTGGGGGAGGTCAAGCCCCAAGTGCCTGTGGTATATCGTACAATTGTAATTGTAATTGTAGGAGTACGTGTAATTTTTTTTTTTACAATTTATAATTCCTCAATCTGTTCACGTACTGTGCATGCATACAGTCACTCATTGTCCTTGGGGGTTTAGTTTTCCGTGATTTTCGAGGTATATGACGAGATCCACGAATTTATGTCCACCATGAAATGTAATTTTATACAGGTCAGATGCTACTACCCAACCATCCTAAGTCCACGATGTTAAATCCACAAGAACCCATATATATTTTCTACAAACCACGAAAATTTGATCCCCACGAAAATATGTGATGTTTTACAGTGTAGTGCTTAACAATAGATGATAAAAACAAAAGACAATTGATGTATGGCTTAATTTACATGTTTTAAAGCTATTTTGATTACAAATGATATATTGTATACAGAGGCGTAGTCACAAACTTAAAAGTGGGGGGGCTTAACTCCAGAAATTCTTCGACAAGCAAAAAAAAAAAAAAAAAACAAACTAAAAGTGGGGGGGGGGGGGGAGGGGGCTCAACTCCAGAAATTATTTGACAAGCAAAAAAAAAAAAAAAAAAAAAAAAACCAGACTTAGAAGTGGGGGGCTCAACTCCAGAAATTCTTTGACAAGCAAAAAAAAAAAACAAAAAAAAAAACCAAACTTAAAAGTGGGGGGCTCAACTCCAGAAATTCTTTGACAAGCAAAAAAAAAAAAAAAAAAAAACCAAACTTAAAAGTGGTGGGAGGGGGGGCTCAACTCCAGAAATTCTTTGACAAGCAAGAAAAAAAAAAGAAAAGAAATGTTCCCCAAACTCGAAAATCCTATTTCGTGGGGGGGGGGGGGGGGGGGGGGGGGGTAGAGGCCAACTTTTTCAAAGGCAAGTTACTTTCAAATCCAATTATACAAGGGTCGAAAAGTGGGGGGGGGGGGGGATCCATTCAATGAATATTTCCTATAGTAAAGGTAATGTTGGGGAAAAATAGCTGTGATTTTGTTCTTCTTTAAAAAGTGGGGGGGCACAACATACTCTTGCCCCCCCAGATCTAAAAAAGTGCCCCCGCTGCCCCCCTGTGACTACGCCTATGGTATAGTTTGATTGCAGATGATTTATGATTAAGAAATAGTTAATTTATATTGATGCTAAAATATTCACTTTTTGGTCGTTGGCAGAAATCAACATTTTTGATAAGAATAATTATATTTTGGACTCCTCTTAATTTTTTTTTCTATATGAGGTGTCAAAAACCTAGTCGCGGATGATTTAAATTGGAATGGCATTATAAGGCTAATTTAAAAGTGACCTTTTCATTAAAAATTTCAAATATTTTTAATTTGCATTTCTAGTTAGATACAACCATTATAGTAAAAACGGACATGGTCCAAGGCCCTGTTTTCATTTTGGATGTCCTATTTTCCGGTGTCCAGAGGGCTTACGATTCGCCATATCACCCACTGGATGTGAAGAATGCAGATGTATTCCGATAGGTACAATTGTCTATATTTTCTTCGATGGGCAGAGTCTAAATTAACATTTGCTGAAGATCAAAGTGAGATTTATTTAACCTCAGATGTATATTATAATAATTGAATTCTGTCACTTAGAGAAAACTTAATTTTAATCATTTGCTTTACATTGAATTCTTTTTTTTATTTTGACACTTTAATATGAAGACCCTCCAACAACGTCGTCGCCTCAGATTTCAACAACAGCACCTGGTGAGATCATATTTATTTAAAATGAAAGTCAGCGTATATATTAAAATTTTATGTTCTTCTTCATCCTGTCTTTTTTTTTCCTTTCTGAGTAGGGGGTTCTTTGAAAGCTTTTCTGAATAATGCTACCAAATTGATTCTTACTCATATTTGTTGTCCTCAATATATCAAATAATATTATAATCATATGTATGTTGTTATTAATATATTTCATCATCATTGTTTCTCAATTTCCAGGAAACGAGAATTTTATACAGATGTACTGCCGGAAGGAGCCCTCTGATTGCCCGCCCGGATGTTCTGTAGTGGACTTCCGGGTCACAGATTGGCACTGTTATCACTGTCACTGCCCGGGTAAGAATTGAACAAATAGAAAACAAGATAATAAAGAAGAAAAATAATGAAATATTGCTGTGCATATTTTTTGCATCCTCACAATGTCATGGATCCTGAGTCGATCAATACGTTGCTGTTGGACTACCGACATACTTCTTTAGATATTATAGGGCTTGCTCCTCTCATTGAGAAGCGCAGTTTTCATTAGTTATTATTCATTAGATTATATAAACAGTAAGGATTCAGCTGACACCTCAAATGCTCGTGTTACAAGTTGTTAAATCATCGATGGAGTGGCTTAATGTGAATGTTTATTTGTTGAGAGATAAGAAAAACAATCATGCTTTGTAATATTTCCGAAAGGAGTCGCTTACAGCTAGCCCACAGATATTGAATAAAAGTAATTCAATATGCCAGGGGCCCAATGGCATTTCGAGGATGATATTTTGTTTAGTTGAAGATTGTGAGGGATAAAGTTTCTGGTCTCTTCGTCTATCTTCTATTTCCTGTATAACCTTGCCGATAACTTTTGAATGGTTGATGCTAAGGATTTAATATGAACACAAGACAAACCAGCCTTTTTATTTATTTTTACTTTTTGCCTTTATCTTTAAATTTGATCTTTAAAAACGTTTAATGAAACTTTGACATAAAGGAACCAATAGTTTTGACACCGTGATATTTACCCTTTGATACGACCTTCTTTTGAAACATTTTGGCAATATACCGGTATCTTCTGAAGGGTTGCTGCTACAGCTTTCTTTTGAGAAATTTAAACCTTCGCCATGAATTAACTACCAGATCTAGAAGAGGCATCGGTGTTACATGTACAAAAATATACCTTGTTTTTATTTATTTATTCAATACATTTAATTATTACATGTACATGTGTCATTTTTAATAAGCAAGATTTTTGAATTTCATTTTTCAGAAAACAATTACGTTGCACTACAAAAACCATGTGATCAGCAGAATTTCCTCTGTTCTTCCACATGTGCAGTCCGCAATCTTGTCAACTCTAAAAATCAAACGGACTCCTGCGAATTCTGTGATTGTACACCAACTGGTACGAGTACTTTTCTGAAGAAAAAAAACCCAGCCACTTGTGTCCTATTTCATATACACATTTCTTTTTGCATAAATTCCTAGAAAAAATAAAACGGCCCAGTTCGTCTGATTTAATCGTTTTCTTTTCATTAAATCTAATAATCATTTTTTTTTGTATTGTTAATTTGGCATCATGACCAAAGAAAAAAAATCTGACAAGGGCGAGATTTCTTTATTTTAGAATGGTTAACACAGTTACCTACTATGCCAGAAATAACATAATTGTTGTGTTGTTGTTTTTTTTCAGCCCGATATGGCAGGGGGCATAAGATATCCAAACGAGATACTCAATGTCCTATGCACTGTCCCCATTTCTGCCATTTCGGTCGGCAAAAGTCCTCTGATACTATTTTTCAAGCTCTTGGACGCCGCAAAAGACAAACTATGGGTTGTTTTGGAGATTGCAGCCATTGTCCATATAGTGAGAAAATTTTATCAGTTATTTTGTTCTTTGAATTAATTTTCAGCAACAATCTGTCTTTCAAAATTTGAAAATCTTAATGCCCGCCTTTTTAAAGAAATGATATTCTGAATTTATATCTTACCGAAATATTATAATTCTGCATCATTTCGACGTAAATCGTGAAATTCAGTTTACATACCACGGTAAATGTATTTAGCAGGTTTTGTTAATTGTCTTCCAAGAAATTGGTCCACTAAATAAAAGGTTAAGCCAGTTATAATTCTTAGCAAGAAATATCTATTTAAACAAATTTCCAAATTTCTTAGATTACTATTTTCAAACCAAAGAAAGTGGCCAAGGTGATGTTCGATTTGAAATTTTTTTCATAATCATCCGCTTATTTAGATACAGTGTAAGTTAGGGATATATCTTGATGTAAATAATTGTATTGTAATATTGTTACTTGCACATGTTGTTGACAGATAATCAACTACTGGAAGGAAATTTACAAACAACTATCCCAACATCTCCTTCCAAAGTGCGTGAGTATTTTTTAACAAAATAAAAACGAAAAAATCGCAAAGGCATATCTAAATAAAGTGCTTATTGCAAAGAATTTTCTCATCGCATTGTAGAAACTAATAAAGTATTTATTGGGTCGAACTGTTTACTTTCTTTGGTATGGTCTTACACATAAACTATGGAGGTAACAAACAGGTGCAGTATTCAATTTCAATTTCCATTTTAAAAAATGAATAAAATTCGTGAGAAGAGCAAACACGAACCTCAAAATCATTTGAGGCTGGCAGGATCGGAAGCCATGGAGAAATGAGTATCCTCTGTTTACGGTTACGGCCCGCCTTGTGCTTCTTCTCATAATTCAAGATTTAAAATCAAAACTACACATTTGATAATGAAATATGAAGATTCTTCGAAGACTTTGATATTGAAGTCATAGAAAAGTGTCATTTTGACAAAGTATGATATTTTAGGGGTTGGGGTGGAGGGAGAGGGGTATTTTTGTTTAAAATTGCGCTGATAGTATCATAGATTAAATTATGTATTTCATTATTTTGCTTAGCTTTTTAGGTCACCTGAGTAACTCAGGTGACCTATTGCTATCCGTTTTCGTCCGTCGTCGTCCGTCGTGCGTCGTGTGTCGTGTGTTAACATTTGAACATTTTCAGCTTCTTCTCTGAAACCACTGAACCAATTTCAACCAAATTTGGTATACAGCATCTATGGGTGGAGGGGAACAAAAATTGTGAATTTCATGGTCCCCACCCCCTGGGGCCTTAGGGGTGGGGCCAAAACCACTAAAATTAATGAAATCTTTAAAAATCTTCTTTACTCCTGGACATCAATCAGGCAAACTATAGGCATGAATGTAATGAGCATTGAGTCCTCTACCAAACTTGTGAAATTCATGGCCCCAGGATCAGGGGTTCTAGTGCTAGGGTGGGGCTCTATAGATTATATAGTGAAAATGCATTATTTCTTTGAAAATCTTCTTCTCTGCTCCTGGGTATTAAATACACTAACTAAGCACATAGTTATGATGAGCAAGAGTGCCTCTTCCAGATTTGTGAATTTCATGGCCCCAGGGTCAGGGGTTCTGGTGTTAGGGCGGGGCTCTATAGATTATATAGTGAAAATGCATTATTTCTTTGAAAATCTTCTTCTCTGCTCCTGGGTATTTAATAAACAAATTAAGCACATAGTTATGATGAGCAAGAGTGCCTCTTCCAGATTTATGAATTTTATGGCCCCAGGGTCAGGGGTTCTGGTGTTAGGGCGGGGCTCTATAGATTATATAGTGAAAATGCATTATTTCTTAGAAAATCTTCTTCTCTGCTCCTGGGTATTAAATAGAGTAACTAAGCACATAGTTATGATGAGCAAGAGTGCCTCTTCCAAAATTGTGAATTTTATGGCCCCAGGGTCAGGGGTTCTGGTGTTAGGGCGGGGCTCTATAGATTATATAGTAAAAATGCATTATTTCTTTGAAAATCTTCTTCTCTGCTCCTGGGTATTAGATAAACTAACTAAGCACATAGTTATGATGAGCAAGAGTGCCTCTTCCAGATTTGTGAATTTTATGGCCCCAGGGTCAGGGATTCTGGTGTTAGGGCGGGGCTCTATAGATAATATAGTGAAAATGCATTATTTCTTTGAAAATCTTCTTCTCTGCTCCTGGGTATTAAATACACTAAATAAGCACATAGTTATGATGAGCAAGAGTGCCTTTTCCAAAATTGTGAATTTTATGGCCCCAGGGTCAAGGGTTCTGGTGTTAGGGCGGGGCTCTTTAGATTATATAGTGAAAATGCATTATTTCTTTGAAAATCTTCTTCTCTGCTCCTGGGTATTAAATACACTAAATACACACATAGTTATGATGAGCAAGAGTGCCTCTTCCGAAATTGTGAATTTTATGGCCCCAGGGTCAGGGGTTCTGGTGTTAAGTCGGGGCTCAATTGATTATATAGTAAAAATACATTTATTCTTTGTAAATATTTTTCTTTGCTTTTGGGTTTTAAGCCAATGATCCATGTTATATATATTTTTGATGAAGAAAGGTGCATCTAGAAAAGTGGTTATTAATGCCCCCAGGGTCAAAAGGGGGGGGGGGGGTTACATAGCCTGAAAATAAATTAATGCTTTGAAATCTGCTCTTTGGTATTAATCAACCATTTTATGATGAAATTTGCAAAATTTTGAAATATATGGCCCTGGGTCAGTGGTTCCTTTGGGGTGAGGTGCACAACTGGTTATAAAGTGGAAGTGCATTTTCTCTTTGTTAATCTGATCTACCTCTGGGTATTAAGTAAATAGAGTAAGCATGCTAAGTTAATAATTATGATATGCAATGGTGCCTCTTTCAAAATTGTAAATTGTGAATTTCATGGCCGCCGGTTTACACACGAACCAAATTTAATTGTTTGAAAGTTGTTACACAATACTCAGGTGACCTATAAGGCCCGTGGGCCTTTGTTTTTCAATTCGTTGCTATGGAAGTCATTCGCTGGACTAACTTTGCTAAGTAATTGACTACTCGATACGGTTAAAAAAAAATTAAAAAATTCGTTATTTACTTCGACAGATATTTCGTAAGCATTTCAACTGATCCATGAATATTTTTTTTCAGATCATCCAGAACTACATTTCCCGAGGAACTGTTTCCAGGAAAAATCTGAATTTGTCAATAAGAATTGTGTGAGGACTTTTGAGCTAACTATATCTGGAAAAATGTGCCATATCTGTGAACTGTACAACACAGAAGGACAATTAGGTACTACTTTGTCATTTATTATACCACCATTACAGACATTTTAAGTGATAATTATTGGTAGTCATGAAGTGATAACCACACTGAGATCCCGTTTACTTACCCTTTCTTTTTTTTTAAACTGATCACGCATTTAAATATCAGTAACGATATTACATATAACAATAAATGCACTGTTAATTCATATTTTCAAATACATGTACATAACGTAAAAAATCTAACATTTGACAACAATTAAACAATGCCAATTGTATGACATTACAAATGCATATTTTAGCTTTAATACAGATCTCATCAGATCTTTGAATAAGATAGGACTGTTCTTTTTATAGAAAAAATGCAATCCCTTTTCAATTTATGTACACAATTATTTCAAATATTGGTTTATATAAATTGTATTTTGATTGTTTGATCAATTCACTTAAGTAAAGAAAAACATAAAAAGTGCAACAAAGCACATCTAGTTTTGTTAATTTAATAAATAGGAAGTTTATTTATAATTTCAATTAATATTCTGACAATACGATGAAAGAAGATTAGTTGCTATTAATACATCAATGTTTTTTACCCTTATTTACAAAAAATGCGTTTTTGAAACACTGAAGCCCCTTATAGCAGTTTATGACAAAGGTTAGAGTCTCTCAAATATACTTCAAACTTCAAGGTCAATTTTAAAGTTGAAGATTGTTGTTATCCAAAGAAGGGACTTGTCTCAATATTGTATCTTTGGAATCTGAGAGCCCAAATAACAACAGTTCAAATTATGGCCCAAGTTAGAGGTTTTAAAAGTAGATAATACTTCAAGGTCAAGGTGAAAGGGTTGAAATAAAAGCCTTCAGAGTAGGGCTTGATACAAGAAGAACCATGTGAAATGAAAAAGGATTAGCATCAACTGTTCAAAAATAATTTGCGAAGGGTAAAGATTTTCTAGAGGAAGTCAAACTTAAAGGTCAAGTTCTAAAGGTTAAAACTGTAGGTATACAAATAAGCGATAACAAAGGGAAAGCACCGCTTTAATATGAAAGCCCTAGTACAATAATTGCAAGAATAAAGGTCAACTTTGAAGGTTAAAGTATTTAAGTGAGTTTTACTCCATGGTCAAGTTCAAAAGATAAAAAAAAATGTATACTGGCTCGTCACATTGAAAACACATGAGATGTGTGAAAACCCTTGCAATACATTTAAATAAAGTTATTGCCAAGGTTAATTTAAATCAATTTAACATACCCTTTAGATGAAGGAAACTATATACAAGACACAGATGCTAGTGATGTTTTTGTAAATGTTGTACAAACGCCAAGGTCAAGGGCAAAAGGTTAAATATATTTGTACCCCCGAAATAGTCTTGTCAAAATGAATGCACAAGACCATTTGAAATGCATAACTCAAACCAATAAAATATTATGGGTAAGGAATTTTAAGTCTTTGCGAACAGACATAGCACGGAGTAATGAGTAATGGGTATGAAAGTATTTTCTTAAATTTATTTCTAGTCGGTAATATCCTTTCAATTATGAGACTTTGGCACCTTATTTATATATCTTTTATGTACAACTAATCAGCTACATGATCATTTTTACTATATATGTAGAAATAATAATTATCGTGTGAGTGTTCTTTCTTTCAGTATATTTAGAGCACTCCAGGCATGGTACGTATAAATACATTTTTACGGTACATCGCAAGTCTAAAATGAATTTTTAAAAGAAAATCGAACATCTACATTTTAATTTAACAAGAGGCCCAGGGGCCACAGCGCTCACTTGAGCACATCGGCCTTGAATTTAACACCCCCATGCGTTCATCATTTGAACAAACTAGAATCTACACTATCTTAGGATGATTCCATATAAATAACACTAATCATAGCTTTGAAGTGCTTGAAAAGAAGATTTTAAAAGGTTTCCCGATATATCCCTATGTAAAACTTGGGTGGGCCATTTTGGCCCCACCCTAGCCCCAGGGGTCATGATTTAAACAAACTTGAATCTACACTACCTGAGGATGATTCCACATGAATTTCATCTTTCCTGGCCCAGTGGTTCTGGAGAAGAAGATTTTTAAAGATATTTTCCTATATATTCCTATGTAAAACTTGGGTCGGCCATTTTGGCCCCACCCTAGCCCCAGGGGTCATCATTTGACCAAACTTGAATCTACACTACCTGAGGATGATTCCACTTGATTTTCGTCTTTCCTGGCCCAGTGGTTCTGGAGAAGAAGATTTTTAAAGATTTTTCCTATATATTCCTATGTAAAACTTGGGTCGGCCAATTTGGCCCCACCCTAGCCCCGGGGGTCATCATTTGAACAAATTTGAATCTACACTACCTGAGGATGATTCCACATGAGCTTCACCTTTCCTGGCCTAGTGGTTCTGGAGAAGAAGATTTTTAAAGATTTTTCCTATATATATTCCTATGTTAAACTTGGGTCGGCCATTTTGGCCCCACCCTAGCCCCGGGGGTCATCATTTGAACAAATTTGAATCTACACTACCTGAGGATGATTCCACATGAGTTTCATCTTTCCTGACCCAGTGGTTCTTGAGAAGAGGATTTTTAAAGATTTTTCCTATATATATTCCTATGTAAAACTTGGGTCGGCCATTTTGGCCCCATCCTAGCCCCAGGGGTCATCATTTGAACAAACTTGAATCTACACTACCTGAGGATGATTCCACATGAGTTTCATCTTTCCTGGCTCAGTGGTTCTTGAGAAGAAGATTTTTATAGATTTTTCCTATATATTGCCCTGTTATATTTCGTTCGGCCATTTTGGCCCCACCCTTGCCCCGGGGGTATCATTTGACCAAACTTGAATCTACACTACCTGAGGATGATTCCACTTGAGTTTCATCTTTCCTGGCCCAGTGGTTCTGGAGAAGAAGATTTTTAAAGATTTTTCCTATATATTCCTATGTAAAACTTGGGTCGGCCATTTTGGCCCCACCCTTGCCCCGGGGGTCATCATTTGAACAAAGTTAAATCTACACTACCTGAGGATGATTCCACATAAGTTTCACCTTTCCTGGCCAAGTGGTTCTTGAGAAGAAGATTTTTTTAAAAATGCCATTAATTTTTCTCTAATTCATAATTATCTCCCCTTGGAAAAGGGCGTGGCCCTTCATTTGAACAAACTTGATTCCCCTTCACCCAAGGATACTTTGTGCCAAGTTTGGTTGAAATTGGCCCAGTGGTTCTTGAGAAGAAGATGAAAATGTGAAAAGTTTACGACAACGACGACAACGACGACAGACAACGGACAAATTTTGATCAGAAAAGCTCACTTGAGCCTTCGGCTCAGGTAAGCTAAAAATAAGCACCTGTTACGTTGTTGATTGAGATTGTTTGAATTATATCTGTAGAATAATGTACCGTGTTCATGCATTTCTATCAATTTTAGTGACGGCTGATCATTGTTTTACAAGCAAATACAGAGAATTTCTAACAAACATTTGTGCGCATGTCTCGGAAGTGCATACGAGCAGTGACGTTTGTCTCCTTTGTACTTATAAAACTCAGCAAAACGAAAGTAAGAATCATTTCTGGTTGTAGTTAACCTCATGGTAAACTATCTTTAATACATGTACAGTATACATAAATTTTTAGGGATATAAGCTATGTTTTAGTAAAGGATTTTTAAATCTGGTGACATTTCAGAAACACTGTGTTTTTCACCCTCCTTGTATTCTGTGATATTATTACATATTACTACTGAAAAGTAATTCAAGTTCATTGTCAGTTGAATAAGAATAAGATTTTTGTCTGGGCCATTTATTTGTAAATCAGAATCACTAAAGCTCATACTTCGTAAAGGTAAAAAGTATACGAGTAGTGTTATAAGTGTCATTCACATAATCAACCTGGAGGCTTGGATACAGTACGAACACCAAAAGGTGTAGAAAATTATGGGGTTTCAATATATGTCATACCCGCTATTTTTCAATCTGCTAAATTCCTTCTCATTTTTTTTTCTCAATATTTTACCCTCATGAATGAATCGTAGATAATATAATATTCGATGCCTCAGAAGTATCGATCGTTTAATTTGTTTTTTTTAAATATAAATAATAAAAATAATATTTCCTTTTCATTTAGAATATACATAAGCAAGTGTACAAAGAAAACGGAAAGCTATACATAAAACCTGCACATAAAAAAACAATTTCAAACAATACATAATTATCTTATTTCAAAAATATTCTCGTAAAAAAAAACATTTCACGAAAATAACCAATAATTTCTAAGAATACATTAAAGATGTGTTACTTAACGAAAAGCCAACACTCGTTTATCATGAAATTGACATCTCTTTAAAGAGAACACTGTCACAAAATCAAGGAGTAAATTTGATTTGTCTGACAGTTGGTAATGATCTCGGATACAGAATCTGTTGATAATGTTGCTGTAGAGGTCATTGTTCTGTGTTCTAAGTATCGTTACGTAACTTAAGTATATTATAGACAACACTTTAATGGGTCACTTATCATGATTTCTGAACAAATTTTATAATAAATTAAATAACGATATTTATGTTCTTTTTCTGCACTAAATTACCGCCCACAGAAGTATTAAATTGCATCAGAACTTTTTAGTGTACGTACGTATTCTTTGTCTACATTTTTCATATATAAAAGAATACTGCTGTTACCTTTTTCTTTGAATAAGCTAACCTAAAATATAGAAGTAGGTGTGAGAACTTGGAATTTAGCATTTAGTAGCACAATTGGAGTTGGGAACAACCTAGAAAATGTCTTAAAGTTTGTCGATTGTTGTTTTCAATAGTCAAGCAAATTTCATTATGATCACTCTTTTCTTGATTTTCAAATTTTAGTTATCATCCTACAAAGGAATCAACTACAAACAATTCTACAACAGAACCATATATCAATTCAGCAAACTGAATCACCTAATACTCACAGAACAATAACATCAACACCAACCTTGTCAACAAAACATTTTACAACAAAAGAACAAACAACACATAAAAGGACAACTGAATCAATACCAACGACAGTTGTTACGTCACGAGATACCATACCAACAACAAAGGTCACAACAACAGTAGCGCCACCTAGCACAACAACGAAAGCAGCGCCACCTACCACAACAACGACAGTAGCGCCATCTACCAAAACAACGACATCCACACCTAGCACAACAACAACATCCACACCTAAGACAACAACAGTAGCGCCACCTATGTGTCACACTTGTAGTAACGTCACGTGTTCGTCGGCAGATCTACAGGAGTGTAATACTGGATCAGAGTACTGCATGAATACGTTGATACAACAGAGGGATGGTAGCAGAATAATCACCCGAGGGTAACAATTTACCATTTTGTGTCCATCAAATATTTAATATACTCTATACGTAGCAGTAAATTTGACAAATTTATTTAGAATATATGTGATTTAAATATAAAAGCAATCAAACAGACGATAATTATGAACTTATAAAATTGAAAGTTTATTTGATAGCATATAATAGTCGATATAACTACAAAGTACTTAATGATAGTGTAATCGAACAGCATTTTTGCATGAAACCCTCCTAAGTTTTTATCTCTATAAAGTTCTATTTATATAACTAATTTTTTTCCCATTTTTAATACAAAAATGGATAATATTATAGCATACATTGAGTATACATGTAAAGGTAAAACTCAACAGTTCTTGTAAACAAAATCACTTGCAGCTATTATTGTTTACTTAACATATTTTAAAATAGAAAGCCTTTTTAATATAGATGTGTTTCGGAGGATGAGTGCTATAACAAATGGTGGATCGTTTCCGCTGATAATCCGTCCTGTCTATCAAAGAAGAACACGCCCACCGGAAGGCCAGGTGCACCAATCGAATGCAACTACTGTTGTAAGGGGGCGGGCTGTAATCAGTTGATGAGAATTCCTGACAGCTTGTTATACACTGGCGAAGACCATCCATCTAATGCTATGGGCGGGATAATACAAATTGGATAATCAAAAATATTATTGAATCAGAAAATATGACTTCATCAAATGAAAATCTCACTTTCATGTATGTATTGAACACGATTAATTATTACATAAGGCCATCTTTAAAACAAATGTTTGGTTGCCCTCTTCCGACCTACTGACTAAAAAATGGCCTGACTCAATTTTTTTTTTTTTACATTCCAGGACACATTATTTCTTTTATTCCCCTTATCCTGTCGACAAATATGATTAATTTTTCTGGAAAAAAGATTTCTGACATACTTACCTACCCAATAAATTTACCCTGAGTTGGGAGAGGGCAACAAAACATTATTTTCAAGATGGCCTGAAATAACTTTTTTTCAATCCATGTTCTAGCTATGTGAAAATACACTTATAAGGGCAATTTAAAGACTAGCCATGTGTTTATGGTATCTGTCAATGAAATGCTATTATTTATTAATTTTATAGCAATTATTTTATTTCAATACGACAATGAACATTTGACAGTAACGCTCTGTCAATTTATGTTCAAATAAAGCAATATAACCAGAAGCCTGTCACCTTATATTTCATATACTAGTAATTCAGCTATACCGCCCATATTTTGGTCTTGGTTTGATATACATACAAAATTATCATCAAGGCATACAAAAGATATACTGGAAATGTGTTCATAGATTTATATAAATAAAATTTGTTAATAACAATTATTACATGAATGATTTCTATTTCTCTGATTGGAAGTACAATATTCACCTCGCCCCTCGGGCTTGGTGAACATTGTACTCCTCAGGTGGCTAAATCATCATATTGATCTAAAAACAGCAATAATTTAACGTCCATACCTTTACTTAGCACTTAGGCTCAGCTCTGTTTTGTATAAAACGTAGACTTTGTCGTCTTCTGTCTTGACCTCGTGTACCTCTTGCTGACATTCAAAAAGTTAAACAAATCAACTGTAAGTATATTCATGCGTGGATCTAGCGGGGTCTATTTCTTCCCCCACTTTTGAGGATTTTACGACATTTTGCTCTAGTAATATAAGGAAAACAAGAGGCATAGATGAATGCAATCTGCTGATTTAGAAACGTATTTCAAAGAAAAACAGTCACAATACCTAATTGCAAGGACTATATAACTATTTTTTTCAAATATCTAGACTATTTTCTACTGTATTTTCTAAAGAATCAGGTTATGGCTAATTAACATCGCAAAAATTAACTTTATGCAGCAATTGAATCTTAAGGAAGTTCTTAATTAACTTAAGATTTTTAGAGCTTGTTGCATCAGTACATGTAAGAGACATTATCAGACATTCAATTCAAAATTGCCCTAGAATCAATGAAATGGAGTGGATAATGAATAGAGATTGGATGAAGACTCAGCTGTAATAAATGCAAATTTGTTATATATAACTGCCACGTCAATTGGAGAGAAGAAAGTCCATAACTTTACCCTAAGTCCTATTTCATTCGTTCCGTCCTGGAGATCAAACATGTACCCGTGCCAAGGACACATGATGTGGCATCTTCCTTTGTAATCTTCAATTTCTCCGCTGAACAGTGGACCACCTGTATAAAATTAAGTTTTATTAACATTTCTTTCTCAACAAATTAAATGAATTCCTTTGTTTCTTTAATTAAGCTTCAATTGTAAAACAAAATGGCACATTGCATGTATTTGGAATCAACAGAGAACAATACAATCGTGTTCGAAAAAGTTACAAAATCTTTTTATTCATGTATATAATTTGGATCACAGACATCAAATCTTCAGTCATGAGAAAATTTCTTGGAAATCAAAAATTAGAGAACTATTTCTCTCTATATGTACATGTATATAACGGCCCCTTAACCATTTTGCTCCCTATTCCTCTCTATCTTCTAATTTACACATTAACCATGCTTCTATTAAAAGTAAACCATCTATTTTTTTTTTTTTGAGTCTTTAAAACCACCGTTAACATAATTAAGATTCGTATGCCTCTGTTCTTCAAAGTGAAGAAAAAGGGATTCATGTCTTTCTCCATGATCTCCTAAAATAAAGTACATAAAGCAATCTAAAAAAAATGTAGGACTAGGACGCTAAACATGCTGAACGAATCTCACCTAAATGTGAACACCAAGCCTCCATGGCATAAAACTTTCCCTCGTGATAAAAAAGCGCCAAATCGTAAACTTTCCCGCCAGTGGAATACAACCTCTGACATTTCTTTTTGGCCAATTCTTCCTTTGTCCCTAGATATCTCCACTCTTTACCAGAGTCGTCCATTTCCAGTGTTAGTCTTTTACAGGTAGCAACTTCTCTTGATGAAGGTGACAGATTATTCCTGTTACGTCAGCACGCGTACTTAAGGATTCTGATGAGTTCGGAAGAGACTGTTAATTGCTTTGCGGATCAATACGGATAACTGCTTTCGCTTATCGGAACGTTATCGATTACATGGCTTCAGCTAATATTCCTGATTGTCGTGTGATGGACCTATTTGAACCTGAAATTTTTTTTTTTCTTTTGCATAATACGTCATTGATTTATTCGTGCAAACATGCAAAGCGCTAATGAAGAAACAACCGGAACTCCTCGGATGTCATGTACACTCCATTGCGAGACATCCGAGGAGTTCACTTCTTACGACGAAATGCATGATTGTAGGATTGAAAAAAATGTGCAAAAATGCAAATACAACATATTTTTGATTCATATTTTCACTGAGTGTTTCAAACCACATTTTAAGCTTTGGATATTATGTTATTTTTTACTAGGATAATTCCGTCTACCTGCAATACATCAGCAGGGAGTTGCCGGTCCACAGGAGATGTTTACTCCTCCAAGGCACCTTATTCATGTTCAGGGGCCTCAAAACTTTAATGGGTCCACTTATTTCGCTATTTATTCCTTTGAATAATAAGATTTAGTCTTACATGTATATCAAACGTAAGCTTGTATAAATTTTATGGACACCAAAGTTGATCCCACTTCGGTTTTCAGGAATCCATATTTTCTGTCTCGACAACCAACTATATTATAGCATTTTAAAGATTTTTATAATTTTATATAAGTTTTTACCTGGTATCTTCAATTATTGATTTATTAAAGTTTTAATTTATTTTTTTTATTCATTGTACAGTTTCCATATACATAAAATTGATAATAGATTGATATTGTTTCTTTAAAATAAGATAGAGAAAAGTTCCACCAAAGAAGCAATCGGAACCCCTAGAATGAATTGTACAATATTTATTTTATTTATTTACTTTCACGATTTCTGTCCCTTACATTGCATATATAGATGATACACTTCCGTTTTATTCTTTAGCTTTTATTTATTTATTTATTCATTGATTTATTTCTCAATATACTTATTTATTTTTTTTTTTTATTTTCATGTTTTTTTACGGATCCTGTAAAATAAAGGATATTTTGGTGGAAGCTTTCCTCTTTAAATGGAGATGATATTCTAATATTGAATATTAAAGATCAATTTGACTTTCAACAAATATTTTAGTAAAACGAGGTGATCTTTTTTTTACTTTTCTTTAACAGTAATACCAATTTTTGAATAACAGATGAAAAACTAAAAAAAATAATTCGAAAACAAAATTTTATTTTATAATGATAATGCACTCTATTTCTTTCACAAAATATTCTTTTTATTTGTCTCTCGACATAAAATCAGAGAATGTAAAAAAAAAAAATACTTCCGGAATTTAGAGACCTAGGAGTCGTTGTAGAGGGATCACGATTAGGAATTTAATATATACTTTTTTCCGTCTAGCCCTCATAAATATTTGGATATAGAACTTGCTGCACTTCCAGCCATAAACTCTTTTTGACTAAAATAATGAGCACGACAAACTAGTACAAGGTAATGTCACTAAGACAAAACACAATAATCTAATTAACAGCCTGTAATACGACGAAAAAAGACCTCCAGTGTTTTGTAATTATTTTGTGTGTGTAGAAATGTCGTGTTTGTAACATATAGGTGTCTACTTAGTATTACCGTACCGTGAATGGATAAATATTTTGTATGAACCATAATTTTGAAGCGTTTATATGAAATTTTTCTCTTAAATATTTTTTTTATAAGGAAAAAAAGAAGTCGATCTGTTTTGGTTTCAATTTTTTTAATTTACGGAAATTATTACAATGAATATTGGACACGATTCTCGAAGAAAAAGGAATTGTGATTATTAATCCGCATTATATTTTAATATGGATTTCTTGATATTCCTCGCCCACATACTGTTCTTCTTCGGTGACCTTCACCCTGTGAAAGGTCGAGGTCATCTTATTGACCCCCCTATGAGGTCAAGCCTGTGGAGATATTATCCCTGGAATCAGATGGGTGTCCCTAAAAATGCGGACGATACCGGTCTGAACTGCGGGGGATTCTGGGTAAGTTTGTACAGTATATAAAACTGCGGGGGATTCTGGGTAGGTTTTTATGTAAAACTGCGGGGGATTATGGGTAAGTTTGTATATAAATGCAAAAGATTTAATTTAATGAAATTAAGATAATTTTTCCCCGAAATGTAATTATGATTTTTAATTAGACGAACTATATTTAATTTTGAAGTTTAAAAGAAATGTTTGAAATATTCTGGGTAAGTTTGTACAGTATATATCACGTAATTATGTAAAACTAACATTGTAAGTTTTTATAAATATTTCTGCAGGGGAGTAAGTAAATTTTATATAAAGCAAAAGATTAAATTGAATACACTACATAACGAAATGTAATTATAAAAGATGAACTATATTTAATTTTGAAGTTTAAAAGAAATGTTTGATATTCTTAAGATAATCGTACATGTATATCACGTAATTATGTAACTAACATTGATTTATTTTTCTTCCGATTTTGTGAACCTGTACTTTATATAAATTACATAACTTAACCTATTTGTCCCTTAAATGTAATTATAATTTTCACAGGAAACATATGTAAATTCGAAGTTAAAAAGAAATATTTTATATTCTGATAATTATTTTCAATTAAATTCAAATTACTATATATTTCCTTGCAATCTTAAGCTATTATTTAACATTATATTTACATGGAGTTCAGATAATGGTTAATCAAATGATCAATTTTTCACCTCAAGGGCATGGTTCTATTTGTCCAAAAAATATATTCAAGTCATATACATGTACAATTATTTGTAACAGGCTTTTGATACAAGCAGATATTGATGTTAAACTGTCCCAAACATCTTACCAAGGTATTATATACATGAATTGTATAGCCCAGTTTTATTCTGTTCATTTATAATAACATCAGTTAGTAAAAAGTGTTAAGTATTTTCCAATGGACAGCAGGCTGTATGAATCTAGGAGTTAAGTACGTTTTCCCTATATTTTTTCTATTATTTCAGTCTTTTTAATCATTCAAATTTCCCCAATAAACATTAAGTTATGAGTTTTTGAATTAATTTTTTATTAATATATCAGTCATTTATTATTTATATATTTTCAAATTCTCTTAATCGTTATTATATTTCTCAGTCAAATGTATTAAAATAAGTTTTATCTTTCTTTAAAATGTTCACAGTAGTAGGAAGGGAGGTAAATAGTGTTTATCTATTTATTTTTTTAATACCATTCAAAATCTTATATAACCAAAGTAAATTGGAATGATTTAAAGTTATCTTTTTGCTCTTTTGTCCATTTGAATGTTTTAAAAGTTGCATATTATATTCAACACATTTTTTACCACCCTCAATAGCGGCTGCATGAAATTAACAACGGAAGTTGTGGGCTTTGTGGAGACCCGTATGACCAAAACCGCCGAAACGAGGCTGGGGGAATATACGCCAATGGCTACATCGTCCGGAAATATTATCAAGACGACGAATTCCTAAACGTGACGGTGGACATTTTAACGAACATAGGGGGATACTTCGAATTCCATCTCTGCCCTAACAACAATGTTTCAGAAACAATTACCCAGGAATGTCTAGACAAGTATCCGCTGACGATTGAGGGATACGGGAGTAAATATGTTCCGAATAATCCCGGGGAACACAATTTGTTTCTAAAAATACCGGATGGCGTCACGTGTTCGCAATGTGTTCTTCAATGGAAATGGGTTGGAGGTACTTATTTTTAAGATTTTGAAAATTACTTTAGTATTCATATTCATCGAAAGCATTTTAGGGTCAATGTTAATATTTTTATGCAAATCTTAAAGAATCCAAGAAAATGTCTATTCAACATGATTATTTTATTTTTTATAGTGAAACATTATTGAAATAGATTTTTTTCTTCATTTATTTACATGTATTTAATTTAGACACATTTAATGCATACTGATCTTCAGATAAAAGTGACAACTCAACCAATTCTTTTACTGTTAGCATTTCTTGGTAATTTATATTTCTTTTAAAAAATCATGATCATTAGGCCATATTTTATATACTTATATTTTTTTAAAAATAGTTGATAAACGCTGATTTAAAATATTTTGTGTTTGACAGGAAACAACTGGGGAACCTGCGAAGATGGGTATGGGGGCCTTGGTTGTGGAAAACAGGAAGAATATTACAACTGCGCAGACGTCGCTATCCTTCCACCTTCCGCTAACAGAACGAGGTCAGCTCGTCCTGGATATGTAGACCGGAAGTACTTGTTCACTACAACGACGCAGAATCCCATGATGCCAATTCTTCCTCCATTCATACGGCGGTCAGAAAAATTCAAGAAATTTTATAAAAAATATTTAGAAAAAGTTATGAATGGAATGGTAGCAGGTAAATGGTCAGATAATGCTGTTTCCAGGTTGGATTATAATCTTGAGAAGCAGAAACTAACCAACCAATCGAAACAGAGTTCGTATTGGATGCCGAACAGAATTTCCGACTTCCGCTTGACTGGACAGTATCCAGATTCGTCGATGCCGTCTTTATCAATCAATGTTCCGGATTCATTTAAAGGGAAGACAGAATATTCATTCTTGGATGTTGTGAGAAATAGCTTGAAGTTTGGAAATTTTGACAGCAATTTTAAAAGTTTAGAAGTCAATGATTTTGTTACTGGACGACCTGTTTATCTGCCAGAGGCTACTCTAAATATGCCGTTACCTCCCACTCAGACTATAGCCACCCTAAAACCGGCACCGATTACAGGTAAGATCCTTCCTTGATGGTAGGCCCAAAATTATAGCCCTTTCCCGACCGACTGACTAAAAATGGACCTACCTACTACCTACCTAGTCCTTGCTGCACCCGGAGGCACATAGGGCAAGGACTAGGGATTTCCATTCCTCTCTATTCTTTGCAATCTTCTCCACCTCTCCCCAGGTGAGATTTATCTCCTTTAGTTCTTTCTCCACTGTTCGCCTCCATGTTGTTTTTGGTCGGCCTTTCCTTCTCTTCCCTTCTGGGGTCCATCTGAGTGCCACTCTTGTGATGTCATCTGTTCAAGACATGGCCTATCCACCTCCATCTATATTTTAAAAGGTCCTCATGTCTGTTGTTTTAGTTGTTTCATGCAAATCTTTGTTGGTTATTTTTGCTGGCCAAAATATCCTCAAGATCTTTCTGAGGCACCCATTATGAAAACTTGATAGTTTCTTAATGTCACTTTCAGTCATCCTCCAGCATTCAGCACCATACATTAAAACAGATAGGACACAGCTATTATACAGTTTGATCTTAGTATGTCTGCTAATTCTTGACTTCCATATGTTTTTTTTGACAAAGGCTCCTCTGGCTTTACCTAATCTTGATATTATGTCCTTGTCAGCTCCGCCATCTGATGTTACCACACTTCCCAGGTATGTAAAATAATCTGTATTTTTTATATCTCCTCCATTCAATTGTATTTTGGGTGGGCTTTTTGTATTAAGGGACATTACTTCTGTTTTCTTTATGTTGATGTTCAATCCGATTTTGCTGGCATTTGTTTGTAAATTAGATGTTTTTCTTTGCATTTGTGTTTCCAGATGAGATAATAAAGCCAGGTCATCTGCATAATCTAAGTCCTCTAGTTTGTTGAAAAGAGTCCATTTGCCGGTATTCTCATCACTAAGGGTTGATCTCATTACCCAGTCTACTGCTATAATGAACAGTAGAGCTGACATCACACATCCTTGTCTCACTCCTGACTTAACAAGAAAGCTTGTGTTTGATGAACTACCAATAGAGTATTTAAATTCTGCATAAAATATATGCTTTTATTAGGTCAACTAGTTTAGATGGTATACCGTAGTGCCTCAGGATTTTCCACAAACTGTCTCTGTGAATGCTATCAAAAGCTTTTTCGAAGTCAATGAAGTTTATGATGAGTTTTCTTTGCCACTCTGTGCACTGTTCTATTATGTTTCTTAGTACAAATACTTGGTCACAGCATCAAGTTTTTTAACTGTCTTTGCTTACAATTATTTTACTGAATATCTTGCTTGTATAGAAAAAAAAGTTGTTACAGTGTGTGAGGTCTCCTTTCTTTGGTAGTTTGATGATGCTACCTTCAGACCATGTTGTTGGTATCATGTTGTACTTCCAAATGGACCGGTTCGACTTAAAACTTTTTTTTACATTCTAGGTGAAAAAATTCTTTTTATTCCTCTTATCCCTTCAACAAATCTGTTTGAAATTTTCTGAAAGAAAGATTCCCACCTTCCTACAGCCACATGTATCGACCCAATAATTTTACCCTGAGTCGGGAGAGGGCAAGCAAACATTATTTTAATGATGGCATTTAAAGGCGATTTTTTTTTAAATCTCCCATGCAGAGTTGTCGTTCGTTACTCTCGGACACTTGTTAAATTGGCTTGTGTCAAAATTTTTGATATAATGTAAAAAAGCTTGATATTCTAAGGATTAATTAAATTTAAACCAATAGCTCTGAAGCTAATAGTAAATATTTATCTTAGAAAACAAACTTCAAAGCAAATTGTAACAATTTTTATGCTGTTGGTTTTTTTTAAAGTTTCTTCAACTACCGAAAGGCCTACAACACGTTCGCTGAGCCAAAGCAACTTCCTCCACCAAGAGTCCCATCAATTTGTTTACAGTCCGTGGGTAACCGCAGCTCCTCAAACCACGCTGTCACCTGTAATTAACACCATTAAAAACACACCAGCGGCACAACCAAGAACTAAAGCGCCATCTACAACCAGCTCCGTGGATCCTAACAGAGTTATGTTTCCTGATTTTGACTACGAGCAAATTCGAGCTAACAGAATCATTGCGCAAAGAATTCCATACTCTCTTCATAGGTCCGCACTTCAGACACCAATCAATCCGGTTACGTCATTTTTAAATTCTATTTTTAACGTCTTTGCGCCCTCTAGTGTTGATTACATGTCTGAGAATCCGTTTAATTACGATTCGACCTTTAGTGACGTCATGTATCCAAATTATGCTAATGACGTTTTATTTTCAAGTGTTGATCCTCAATCTAAATTCGGGAACAATGTTGATAAGAAGACAAACAACTTACAAAGCACGCAAGAAAAGATTATAAAATCTAAACCAAAAGACGTCGTTAAAGCTAACTCGAATGGTTTACTCTCTGCAAATGCACCGAAAGCAAATTCTTTTATTTCGCGTGGATTATCGTCTGGAACGGAAGTGCAACAATCTGGGAACGGAAGAATATCTCCAGTAGTGAACAAAATCCCTAATCAGCCGGATATTTCTACGCGACAGCTTTCTAACAGTGAAGGGAACCCTGGTGCGGGATTGAAGGACTCGACAATGAATAGACTTCGTTTTAGTGGCAATATGTTCCTGTGATGAAAAAAGAAGTCCAGACACAAGTTCCATTTAATAAAGTTTTAACTTTTTTGTTCCACAGGGTGACTGCACTTGACGCTGTGGTTTGGGTCCTTTTCGGTTGTTTCTGCTGCTTTTAAATATTTATCAATCTAATTTCACAAAATGGGCATCCTCATTATTATCAATTTCAGGCAAGTGTGCAGGTTTGCATTACATCACAACCTATGATGTCAGCTGCGCTCAAGGTAAGTAGTACACGCCTCCTAACCGCAAGCTTTAGGGTTGGATGTTTCTGCTAATCCCTGATTGGTTGCAACAGACTATTTCATTGGGGATGTTGATAATATGAGTTGACCAATAACATAGCGGGGGCGTAAATTGTTAACGTTGTATGCATCTGTCGAAAAAGATCGTGACGTAATGCAAAACGGCACACTGAACTGAAATTAATAGTATCGTACGGATATTTAAAAAAAAAATTGTGATGACCTTCGCCTTAGAAAACAGAATCGTACTTCGTTAATACATACATGTACGAGGGTTGATCTAAAAGTTCGTGCAATTTCTTCATATTTTATTTATTTATTGGTGAAAGTGATTGAAAATTACAACTGAAAAAATATACCCTTTGTAAATTTTTATAATAAAATATTTTAAATATTACTCATAGTACTTAACACTTTGACAGTTGCCATAAAAACGGAGTTTGAAAATGCAGAGGAGACATTCACTCTTTTATATAAAGTAAAACTGTCTATTTTTTTTTTATTTCATGATTTGATCAAACCGAAGGCGTTTATTCATGAAATTATCCCGCAAGACAATCAATTGATCATCGTCATGAGATCAAAAAAATCTGACAGTTATTCCTCATATTTACATGCTCTTGATTGGACGCTAATCCACGTGCTACAAGCCCCGCATATGTCTCTATCGCTTCACGCCCAGCCCTGCACGTGATTTTTTTTAACCGCGCCTATCGATGAACCAGTACACTGATGGAGCAAGAAAGAACATTAACTATTTGTTATTTTATCTCGGACAAAGACACTGAAAATGTAAAATTTACATTTCCAATGTCTTTGTCCGAGATAAAATTACAAATACTGTATTTTCAATTCCAAATATTAAAAGTTAGAAAAATGCGCTAAGTGACATATAACAAAAATTTCATGTCATTATTACGATTGCTTGACCTCTTATAAATCTCTGTGTTACGGTTTTACTGATTTTACTGGATATTTAATTTATCATTTGATGATTTGTCGTTGATCGTGACATAAGGAGACAACGTCAAAATTCGTTTAAGTTATACGTTTAAACTAGTGAAAATCTTGACAACACTCTATATATAATTTAACCGCATTCATTACTACATGTAATACAGGCTGGACAAATATACTGTAAGCAATTGAAGAAATTTAAGGAAAATAAAACTTCCATGGAGATTGATAAAAGGTTGGCCTCCTATTTGAAGGTCGTTCTTTCCTTGTAGACAAATTAAGCGTTAAAAGACTGGACAGCCATGGTACTGTGCTTGACATTGCTACTGAAAGTGAAATCGGAAAATCATTAGGAAAGACGGAGAGTATATAAAAAAAATAATTGTAATATGAAGATTTGTGTGTGTGAAAGGATACAAAGGTTAATCTTGAGAAAAGAAATGGAGGGAAATGGGGGTGATCTGTAGAACTTCTTTGCATATTGTCGCTTTGGACGTGAAGACGAGATGTTCCTTTAACAAGACATGACATACCTAACTTGACGTTACGTCGTTCGAAGTCTCCCCCGGATTTCACAAATATCCATGTTCAGAAACCTCCTCTGACTTGTATGGTAATTGGAACGTTATGAAATTTTCCAGTATTGTAGCATAATTGCTCTATTTTGTAAATATGCATATTGTTTGATTTTATCAAGTCACGATAAAATTTTAGAAAGAAATTCCACGAACTTTTGGATCAAGCCTCGTACTTTTATTTTTTGTGATTACGTAAGTTGTACATATTACATGTATATATTGATCATAAAAATGTCTGCTTTTCAAGTTTATTTTGACGCAAAATCTGCATGTCCTTAAGTGCAGTCATCCTGTAATATGAACCTTTACATGGGAATTTTTAAATAATAAAGATATGATAGTAAGCACCAATTTAACATTCAGTTTAGCAGAATTATGGACTTATTAAGCTTGCTTTATTTGCATTTAAAAAGAAAATTCTAACATAAAGCTCTCGATAAGTCGATGTGTTTGAATAAAGTCTCGTACATCAGAACATTTGAATTATTAAATATTGACTTTTTAGAAAAGTACAAATTGATAGAGTTCATTTCACGTGTTTATGTGTATTTTAAGAAGAATCAGTAAAGAAAACTAAATGACCAACGACTTTGTAATTAAGTAAATATTTTAGATCAATTAACATTCTTTTACATGTGTTATAATTTGTTATTTCATTCAACTGTTTAAAAATCAAAAGTCCTCGTCGAAACAATCGTTTTTTATACCAGGCATTTCCTTGTTTAGTATGATTAAAAATGCATGTAATCGATATGTTACGGTGTAAAATACAACATTTTTGGACTTATTTTAAATTACCGTGTAAATTAACTTTTCGGACTTTGTGTAAATTGTTGTCAAAACTTTTCTTATATTTCGGCAAATGTGATAAATTATATAAATTCCGCACAGCCTTAATCCCACCTGAGGCATCGTCAGGGATTGGACAGTTAATTCCTTAATTGACATCTGTTTATATTTCTTGACACTTAATCTTTCATCTTTAATTCTATTATATACATACTGCTAAAATGTCACCATTCGCTCAATAATTGTTTGATACTTGATTTCTATATACCCTTTGTTAATCCTTTTATTTTACTCTTTGTTCAGTATGTATGTTTTGTTGTGAAAAATTATAGTCAGTTGGAATCAGACCTTCGGTGCTGATAGTTCCCAAGCTCATGTAAAAGTTTATTCCATGCCAATTCCTTATATAAAACTACAAAATTGAAACTCGTGCTTGTATCTTGAGGTTTTAAAGAAACTGGGTTCAACAATAAGAGGAAAGCTCACGGTTGAACCAGAATCAGTATAGACGAACAAAATTATCTCGTAAAAGATATATAAAATTTCATTGGAGAAGTGTATAAAAGAAAATATCAAAGAATCATGTTAATAATTTAATGAACCTTAATCAACAACCATGCAAAAAGAAAAGCTATACTGTATAATTTTGCAAAAAACTGCACATTTACATTGTAAATGATAATTAATGAATACATCATTAGATAATGCTGACTTTTATGCAGTACTGGGAAGACTGCTGGTCAAAAGGTCACTGGGAGGGGAAGGAGGGGGTTGTTCCAGTGGTTGCTCTGAGGGGAGCGGTTCAAAAGTTGGTAGAACGAAATTCTCCGGGAAGCGTTGATTCAATGGTAGACCCGTAATGGCGTCAATGGGGGTGTGCCCTCCTCTTGTTGTTAAAACGAAAGGAAACTCATTCATGTTGGGCATCTTTTTCTGTTTTGCCTGGACGGTAGGAATAGCTTCTGTTGTCGGAACTGGAGGGGTCGTTGTCGGGAAAGACATATCTGGAGTTTGCGCAAGAGGATCATTTCCTCCTAGTTCGATATTCTCCGTGGCTCCTTCGGTATTTTCCGTCATTCGGTCGACAACCGGGATCTGTTTCTGCCTTCTTCCTGCTGCAGTGGCAAAGGGAGATGACTCGGTGGGTATTCCTAATCCGTTGACAATTGGCCGGACATAAGACGGCTTAATAACAACACCTTGCGCCTCGAGTTGTCGAATTCTTCCAATTACCGATGGATACCTCTGACGAATTAGAGCCGAAAAATAAAATCGCCCATTACGAATTGTGTAGATCGGAAATGCTCGACGAACGAACTGATTTCGGAAATTTCTAGAGACGACATGAATGACAGGCATGCGCAGGATCATTCCATTTCCCTGTTGAATATTCATGAAGTTTATCCGGGGCATTGGGGGTCGTAGAAGAGGATTGGCCCCATTTAATCGATATTGTGGTTGTCGATTGTTATTACTTTGCACTCTGGGAAGCTGAGGCGTTCCTTGATCAACTCGTTCCGGAAAACCCGTCGCATCTTGCTGTATTTCTGATTGTATTTCCACCACTGCTTGGGGAACATCTATTGTTTCGGATAGCTTTGGATTTCTTTGATCTCTGGTCAAATCTCTAGGAATCTTTGCATGGAGTGAGTTGATGCCTGAAGATCAAGAAAATTGATTATTTTTTTTAATACCTTTTCATCTCTTATGACTATTAAACGACGTATACAGTTAAAATGCGGTACAAATAACATTCAAATTTAAGATACATGCATGCATGTCACATTAATTTTGAATCGTTTATTTCACTCACTCTCTCTTAAATTCATACTAGTAAGTTACATTTCAGAATGAAGTTAAAAAGTCAGCAAAATTTTAGGAAATTTCCTCGAGTTTTCAACAGATATTGTTATTTTATTTTTCAGAACTTCCAAATTGGTTAATACTTCACAAGATTTCTTACTCCCCCTCTCCCCCATGGAGGCATGATAGGCAAGGTTAAAGTCATGTTATACCTCATCTTATTTTCCCATATGAAAGTACTAAGCCCAGTTTGTACGTGGATTAGTTAAGTGAGCTATTTCAAGCTTCGAAATTACTATTTGTTTGAGAACAATTTGGTTACCTCATTTTCTATTCAAGATCAGCTTAACACTGTTTTATGTAATAATCAGATACATATACAAAATTTAAATCCTTAAATGAATAATACCCCCGGTACGATATTCCAAGTAAATTTTACATGTCATTATAAAACAGTGTTTGTGATATAAATGCCTTACAATTTCTTGGAATATTATGAATGTACAGTTTACTTATATTTATAGCGAGAGACACATTTTATGATTTTTTTTTCCAATTAATGTTCTTTCAATGTTAAGCTTATAGCTTACACGTATAGCATGTACTTCGAACTCTGAATGAATTGAAAGCGATATTACATTTTTAGCAATCTCAACACTTTCCAAAAATATCATAACGAAATTCTCATTATATTCTCTGTTCATACGGTAAATCTTTGCCACTTTTTCATTTTAAAAAATCCAATCAGAATTGAAAAAAAAAAAATGATTCTGCAATTCTCATGGCTTACCGGCGTTCCAGGGGACACATCTACAGAATTCTGCAGAAAACATCAATCCTTTATCGCAGCACATGATTCTTTGTACAGCTCTCTGTCTTATATTCGTATAATAACACTGTGGACTTCCCCTCACCACCATATTGCTACATGGCAAGTTAGCCAAAAGTGACGAAAGCTGTAAAACTTCAGCCGCCATTTTATATGTCTAATTTAAATTAAAACTACTTTATAAAAGAAAGACAAGAGAACATTGCATTATTTATATACAGTGTTAGGTTCAGGCTTCATTAGACTCGCATGACTTCCCCTGGAAGTTGAACGGATTATTTGACGCAAAGAGGTACTTCCTGCGAAGTCAGCTATTTACGCATGCGTGATGATAAATGAGATACAAAGGTCTTGTAGTCTTTGACTTATAGGTGATTGCCCATTTCACGATCTGTCAGCTTTACGTGTAATTAAGATTGATAATTAAGTTTGGGCCATTTGTGTGAAAAAGTACGCACCTGTTTTTTAGGGATTCGGCAATCAGTCAAAGTCTCCCACGCCTTTTATCAAACCAAAATTCACGTACATTCTCTTTATATACCAGCATGGCGTGCATTACATCACTTGTGTGTTTTTAAATGTTTTGCATTTGATAGGTTACATTTATTTTGCATAATCAAATATGATTTGTTTGTTTGTTTGTTTGTTTTTTTTGTTTATTTATTTTCTAGTGGATTTCTTTCTGCCAAAAAACAAGACGTCCTATTTAAAAAACAGATAAGTGTGTGTGTGCGGTGAAATGGTTGAGTGGGGTGATTGCTAAAGTTTGGTTTGGGTCTCGACAACAAGATGAATAACAACATCTACATGTATGTAGTTATACTACCATCAAACTTTTTTTGTTTATTTGGACATTTTTCCCTAAAACATGTTTGCCGAACTGTTTCCGTGGTAAAAACTTATTCACGCCCTACAGCCAGCATTGGAGCTGCACAGTTTAATAATTACAGCTTTTTATTAATTAAAATAAAGACTTATTGGAGATACATGTATCATGTGCATGTGTTTGTTATTGGAGTATGGAGTATATATATACATAAATTAGTGAGTAAGAACCCCCCCCCAGCTGCAATATAACAAACCATTTGCTGGCTACCTCAAATCGGATTACATAGTGTGTGCACCAAATGAAGTCGTTTTGTACAGTGTTTTTCGTGTACGTGGGTTATAGATGTGTAAGGAAAAGGCAGACAGGCGTTTATTGTGATTATTAAAATATTTGCAAAAATGTGAAAGGTTTACAAATTACATGATTTTTTTTTATAAAGTCTAAATTTTTTAAAGATTATATTATAGGCTGTATGAACACAACTTTGCAGGATTTCCGGATCTTAGACTGTCTTCACTCGGAACTCCTCGGCCAAGAATTGTCATGTAAAGTCTGTCAACTTCTCTCAAAGCCTCGTATTGCCTATATCTCATTTTTTTAAATGATTTTCGCATTTACTTTCACTCACTCACACATAGTTCACGCTCAGCATTCTATAATTGTTTATGTCTGTATATCTCTTATAGACTTGAGTAGCCTACAAAACAGAGACTGCAACTGAACAATTAAATGAAAGGATTTTTCCAGCAAATGAATTAACATTCTCATTAAAAATTGACTTTTCTCCAAACAAATATTGATTATGGAGGCCCAAGGAAAATAAATAAACTCGTGAAATGCACAGCTACGGCCAAATTTAAAGGAAAAATAATTGATCAAGTTCTTACATTCTGTAATTCTTTAAATCCCAAAATTAGATTAATTTCTAGAATGACTTACTATGTCAATAAAATATTTAAACAAAAAAGGGCGATACTGTTTAATTTAACATTAGTGTTAAACTTCTCTTCACAAAACAATATTAAAAAGCTGCGAATTTGAACACTTAGTTTTAAATAGCCCAATCGAGAATTTTTCGAAAGAAGGAGAAAAAATAGCGATTTTTAAGAATGGAATTTCGGTCTTTTCAGGAATGGCAAGGTAATTTTAGTAATTTCAATACTTCCATACAATTTATTATTAATATATTTTTAACCTTGAAAGTGTTTTAAGGGTATGTCCAAAGATTTTGCATGTTCTTTGTATGCATTGTCAAATGTTAATTTTGATAGGGACCAATGATCTGACCAAAAATCTAAATTAAAGATGAAAAAATATTTAATTGGTACGTTAAATTAACATCGATGATACATTTATAAAAGAAATTGATATGCCCTTATAAATATCTTTCTATATATTTATTACTAATTTAAAAAGTACAACAAAAGAAATGTTTATTACATCAGCTAACAATTTCAATGTTGACTGGTATCCCGGTCCAACTTAAGAATTGTTAGACTGCAACTGTACTGCTACGTCACAAGTAATAATTAATCATCGTTCAATATCGGCGACACTAAAATAGCCTACATGTAGGTTTAGAGCTGCAAGAGTCAAATGTATATTTGAATGGTCAAAAGTGCAGGATTAAAAAGGCTCACCAGATGTAACAGAGAAAGCTATTAAAAGGACGGATTGAAAATGTAACTAGAGGTACTGTGAGCAATGAGCTCACTAAATGATACCCCCGCCTCCCATATGAATATAATGGCAGTGTCCATGTTTTGCTCTGGAAAATCAAAAATATATGTCAGATCAAAAAGTAAATTAAGGGGTGCACAATGGCAATATGTAATTAAGAATCTGTGAAAGTTTCATTAAATTTCCTTCAGTGGTATGAGAGGAGTTGCGAATAAGAGATGGGTACCCCAAAGCGTAACAGACGGACGGACGGAAATACCGAATACTATATACCCTCCCACTTTTCAAGCGGGGGGTATAATAAATCTCTAGAGATGTACATACATGTATATATAATATCATCGAGGGTGCTGTGATCGCTAAAATTGAATATCGCAAAAAATAAATTGTGTTTTATTTGGAATAGCTTATTTGATTGATTGATTGTATGTTGTTTAACGTCCCTCTCGAGAATTTTTCACTGTAATGGAGACGTCACCGTATTCCGGTGAAGGGCTTCAGATTTAGATCTACACTTGGCACTCAGGGCCATTGAGCAGTGAGGGTTCTTAATCATGCCAATGTATACCGTGACACGGGACCTATGTTTTTTAAGGTCATATCCCCAAGACCCGTGACTTTCACTTCTAGTGCCGAGCGCTTGGCGAAGGAACAGTCACTGCCTATGTTTATGTCTTAGGTATGACACGGCGCCGCGAACGAGAATCGAACCCGGGCCTCCCAATCACGGAGCGCACGCTCTACCACTAAGCTACCGTGATCGGTGAAATAGCTTATTTAAAATAGCGTCCTAAGTGAGCATTTTGAAATCGCTAAAATTATGAAATTATACCAAATTAAAGGGAAGATCGCTAAATTAGCGAGTATCGCAAAAGTTTTCCTTCTTCCCCCAAATATTTCATTCCAGTAAATTCTCCACCAACTCTTTCCCCACTCTTTTTCTCCCCAATTTCTTTCTCTCATCTCTCTCCCCACTCTTCCCCACTCTCTCTCTCTCTCCACTCTCGATCTTTCTTTATCACTCACCCATTTCTCACCCCATTCTCCCCACTTTCTGTCTCCTCTCTTTCTCTCACTCTCTCACCCCCTCTCTTCCCTCTCTCACCCCCACTCTCTCTCTCTCTCCACTATCTCCCCACTCTCTCTCTCCTCTCTCTCATTCCTCTCTCCCATCACCAGTTTTTTATATTCTCTCTGAATACCTCTCTCAACCCTTTCTCGCACCCCACTCCTCTCCCTCTCTCCTCTTCCTCTCTCCTCTCTTTTCCACCCTCCCCTTAATCTCCCCCTCTCTTTCTCTCTCTCTCACCCACTCTCTCCTCTCTCTCTCTCCCCACTCTATCACCCCACTCTCTCATTCCCTCTCTCTCTCCCCCTTTCTCTCCGAACCCTCCCCACTCTCTCCCCCCACACTCTCTCACCTTTGGTTTTTTTTTTTTTTTTGACTCAGTTTTTTATATTTTGTGAAATTGGGTTAATCCTCCAAATCTATGTTAAGTATAGCAAAATTAAGCCATTCTTTGGTACTTCCGGTTTGACCGGAAGTGACAACGACGGACGGAAAATTAATATTTAAGCTTCTAGTGAGACATGTTACCCAAAAACCTGTCAAAAACGGTAAAAATATGCATTTTCTGACTACTTCCGGTTCGACCGGAAGTGACGTCGCCGGACGTATTTAGACGACCCCATTAGATAAAGCTTGATATTTTGAACAACTTTGCTTCTTTGATGCATAACAAATTCTCAATACTTTTTGAGATATCTGGAAAAAACTTTTGGCCCCTCTAGGTCCCTTAATTTAGGGGTCAGCCCTTTTTTCGACATATCATTTGAAAGATCTTCTAATTCTGCACAAATTATGTTCTATATATTTTAACAAAATATTTTTAGTTTAGAAGATAAAAAGCAAAATATGAGTAATTTTTGGTTCTTTTAAGCGTTCTAATTTTTGACCCCTATATAGCGCCATTTTGAATACAGAAATCGAAAAACAAAAACCGATGTGCACAATTTCAATCCTTTTATTATCTAAAATCAGTAGAATTTCCGCTCTATCTTTAGCCGTCTCTGAGCCTTTGTCTGGAAACGAAAGCCTATAAATTTTCCTTTAAAGGGAAATAGCTCAAAACCAGAAGTGGCTTTTTGAAATTTTAGACATTATTCTGATAGAGTTTATTTACGTCTATAACGTCTGAAAATTTGAGCGAAATCCGTTGAGAAATGAGCGAGATATGAGGCCTAAAAGTTGCAGTCTAGGAAGCAGAAGAAAAAAAAGAATAATAATCTTTACCAACAGAATCAGTAGAAGGTCTTCCGTTGGAAACGGAAGACCTTAATAAACCTTAGCAGTCGTATTTTTTGAAATGTTTTTTTTATCAATTTTAGTTGCCATGAAAAAAAATGTCAGTCTTTTTTATAAGATAACATTTGAAAGGAATCAGTATTATCAGTGAAAAACTGACAGCCAAAAAGTAAAAATTGTTCTTCGGTAAAAGTGTTGGAGGGGGTCCCTATATCCGCTCTTACCCCCTCACCCGAAAATATATTATATTCGCTTATGTTTTGTTCACATGAAAAAAGTCAAAGTCGTCTAAATAGCTTTCCAAAACAATTTGTATCAATTTGGAATTTCCCGATCTATTTTTAGATCAATGTGAAGGAAATA
>NW_026938429.1:0-8563 GCF_032062105.1 Saccostrea cuccullata
ATTAAAAATTTCGAAAAATTATTCGACTTTATTTCATCCTATACTGTACATGTATAACTGTTAACACACGTTTTTGAGAATTAATTAATTTTGAGTGACCATTTGTAAAAAAAAAATGTTTTTTTATTAAACAATTTGATAAAACTTAAAAATTAATTTTTAAAGAATCCATGTAATGTTATAAATCTATTAATATTAATGTGGTCGTATTCCTCCCCCCCCCGCGCATTTCCACACGATTAAAAATCGACAATGCTTTACAGGTAAGAACATCTAAGCTGAAGAATAACGGTAGCGGGCCCCGCCGCGGTGTAAACACGGTCTCAGGTAGCACCGCGATCAAAACCCGCGACGGTGTAACGCGGAAAGGATTAATACACCGCGGAGGGGACGCGGTCTAATACGGGATCCGCGTTGCCTGTACTGTAGTTACAAATAATAGTTTTAAGAAACAATATCGATGTATATAGTAAGTATTAAATGTATCTCTTGTTTTGCTCATGCACACTTGAGTCATATTAAACTAATAGGAAAGACAAACATAGTAAAACCACTTTTTAGAAGAATTGAGTTTATATTAATATTCTTGTCTCAAAGAATAGATTTAAGTTATTGAACATAAATGGTATCTGATTCCTTGGCCGTCTTAGGGCGACACATATTTTTCGGCGAAACATTTCAACCTTTTTATGAAAGTTTAATAACTAATAGGGATAGTTCAGTATGGGGATAAACAGAAAATTTTTTAAAGTAAAAAATTTATAGCAGTTTTGCTGATTTAGTGTTACTAATCTATCTATGCATAGAATTTGTAAATGTGTTAAAAACAATTTCTTACCTTGAAATTTTAGCTATGAGAACGTCCTTTTGTTTATTTCCATTGAAGCTATAACACCTATTTAATTGGACATTCCAAAGAAAAGAGGCGAAGATTTACTAGTGGCGTTTGGCGCAAAAATATTACTAGTAAACGCCTTTCATTATTCAGAAATATATAAAAGTAGATTTAGATCTGTGGTCCCAATAGGGTAATAGGAAGCGCTTTGGATTTTCATGCTGGCGACCCGGGTTCAATCCCCTTTATTTCCATGAAAGTTTTATCACTTTTCAGCTCGATTTTGAAGGGTTTTTTTTTCAGAATCAGACGGAAGACCTCTCGTTGCTCGCAACGAGTTTCTTTTCTAGTTAAGGTCTTCCGTCTTAAAGGGAAAACCTTATAGTAAATTTTTTTGTTTCTTTTATTTTTGGTTCTTTCCCTTTCAGACGGAAGGCCTTACGGATTCTACTGTTTCTTTTTTCTTTTTCTTATTAAAGGGTTTCGTTTTAAAAGGGGAAAAACCCTTTTATGATTCTACTGTTTCTTTTTTTTTTATTTTTTTTTTTTCCCTTTTTTTTTTTGACGATTTCTCAGAGATAAATGGACAGATTCTCATGAAATTTTCAGGGGTAAAGAGGGGGAAAATATCTTTCAGATGTAGTTTTCAGTTTTTTAAAAATTTACTTCCGGGGTGGGGGGGTTTCCTTTCCTGTTTTTTTAAAATAATTTTTTTCTGAGTCATATCTCAGAAACAGTAAAGATTAAAAAACTTATATGAGTGATGATCTTGTAAAAAAGGGGAGCCCATTTGGGTTAAGATTGTTTGGCGTTACTTCCTCGTCACAGGAAGTGATCAAAAAATGAAAATTTCAACTTTTCTTTTATGAAACTTTTTTTGCATCACATTATAACATCTTATTTTTTGTTTCGAAATTTATCAGGGCTTTACGTAAACAAAAACGACAACTTCCCGGGTTTTAAGAGAAAAACTGCATATTTTCAGTATTTTTCTTTCCCCTTAAAAAATTTCTTATAGATCAAGTATTTGTAATGATTTTCGGGGTATTTTTTAATTCTCCCCAAAAGTCTACAGTAACGTCAAATATCTTTATGAAATTCACTTCCGGGGCCTAAAAAAAGAGAAGTTATCAGAGCTTCATTTGGGAAACGGTAAGAGATGAAGACATAAAATTTATAGGAATTTTATAGATCTTGGGTTAGTAGGAAAATGGTTTGATAAAATCTCACCGTCCCTTCCCGGGGTCACAGGAAGTAATCCAAAAAATCAAAATTTTTTAAAATTTTTTTTTATGAAACTTTTTTTGCATCCCATTTGGGGCATTTTTTTTTTGTAGGTTTTTAAATGTATAGGGCCCAAAAGGAAACAAAAATTGTCAACTTCCGGTTAAAAGAGGAAAACTAAATAATTTGTGTTTTTTTTCCCATAAATATTTCTTATAGTTAAAGTATTTGTAATGATTTTTGGATATGTTTTTTCAGACTGCAAATGTCTACAGTAATCTAAATTTTAAAATTCTCGTAAAATTCACTTCCGGTCGCGTGACTTCCTGTCCTTAAAATCAGAAGAAATCATTGCTAATCTCTTTAACGATAAGAGATTAAGACACTAAACTAATAGGGGTGGTAGAACTTGATGAGTAGCAAACCTTTTAGTTTAAAAATCGTCCCCCGTACTTTCCGGTTTTTTTACAGGAAGTGATCAAATAAATCAAAATTTTCAACTTTTTTTATGGAATCTTTCTTAGTATTACCTTATAGCATCTTCCTAGTAGTTTCAAAATTGTCGGGCCCATTGGAAAAAAAAACACAAAAACTTCCCATTATAAAAAAACTCAAAAAATTAATTTTTTTCTATCAAATAAATATCTTTTTATAAAAACAGTACTTGAAAGATTTTGGGACATGTTATTCGACTGCAAATATCTAGAGAAACCTAAAAAGGGGCCTTTGACCCTTTCTCAAAAAGTAATAAAGAAATATTCCCTTACCTTTACTAATTAGGCCCAAATGTTTATTAAAATTTTCCCTCTCTCTCTCTCTCTCTCTCTCTCTGATGACCTTGACCTTTGACCTTGATAAATGACCTTGTACTTTGGGCCCAAAGGTCACGATCAAGTAAAGGTATTTGCAACTCTTACTCTAAAAATGCTTTTGAAAAAATTCCCCCCCCTTCTTAAAAAAACAAAAACAAAACAATCAGCAGCAACGTAGAGGGAAAATTTCTTCCCAAAACCAAAAAACCCCAAATATTGACATAAAATTTGGAATAAAAGCAAAGGGGGGGTTTAAATAAAAAGGGCCGAGAGTTTTAAAGGGGAAATTTTAAAATATAATGAAATTGTAGTGAACATCGGCAAAATCTGCCTTTTTTTTTTTTCTTAAATTTAGTTTTTGCTGACATAAACATTAATTTTAAAAACGGGATTGGCTATTTTTGCCAAAAATTTTGTTTAAAATCATTCGAAATTTTTGCTCTTTTCGACATTTTTAAATAATTTTAAACAAGTATTCTTGCTTTCTTAGGTGCATGGAATTTATTTCAATTTTATTTTGATTTAAATATGAATCGACCGAATTCCCGGAAAAAAAGATTTTTTATATAAATTTAAAATTTTCACGCAATTTAGATAGGTTAAATCCTTTTCAGTTACCCCCAAAAAATTTTAAAAAAAGCCCCTGCTCACTCAGTTTTTCCGGGGTTTTTAATTTCCTTTTTGCAACTGACCACCTGTATTACTTTCGCTTTTACAACTTTTGTATTTTCCCAATGTCATTGCTTCACTGGAAAAGTTCCCCCAATTATTCTAATCATTTTCCACAAACAATATCACATCAAACAGGGAATATCTAGATTTTTTAAAAATTTGGCCGGGAAATTTTCTCAAAAATATTTCTTTCACTTCAAAAATATTTCCTTCAACCTTAAAATAATAACTTTCAAAAAAACATTAAATGTTAGGAATTTTCATGGGGGGTTCCGATTTTTATACTAATGGTTTTTGGGGTCCCAAAGGTTTTTTTTTTTTTGCATTTTTTTTTTTTTAAAAATAAAATATCCTTCTTACAGATAAATAGAGGAGAAAAGGAAGACCTTCTTTGTTGCTTTTGGGAACAAGAGTTTCTAAATTTTTTTTTTTCCCTTTTTTTTTTTCGACGATTTTTTCAGAGATGGCTGGACGGGGGGCTCATGAAATTTTAGAGATGATGACAGTGAAAATATTTTTACAACTGACGTTTTTAGGTTTTTCAAAATTCATTTCCGGTCTCGGTTTGTCCGATTTTTTGCTTTTTTAAAAATATTTTGTCCCAGTCATATCTCAGAAACTGTAAAGAAATTTAAAAATCCCAAAATTATATGAGTAATAGATCTTTATATGTAGGGCCCCAAAGGGTTGATTTTCCCCGTCCTTCCCCGGGCGTCACGGGAATGATAAAGAAATGAAAATTTGAATTTTTTTTTTTTTGAAATTTTTTTGCATCACATTATAGCCCTTTTTTCTGTAGTTTCGAAATATGTCAGTCCAACCGGAAACAAAAAACGACAACTTTCGGTTATAAGAAAAATTCTGCATATTTTCAGTATTTTTCTTTTTCCCCTAAATATTTTTTTTTAGTTAAAGTATTTGTAATGATTTTCGGATATGTTATTCGAGAAAAACAGTAAATTGAAATATCTTTGTAAAATTCACTTCCGGTCGCTTGATTTCCTGTCCCCAAAAATGAGAAGTTATCGTAGCTAGAATCTAAAAGGTTTAAAAGGGTTAAACACCAAACTTAATCAAGTGATATATGTAAAAGAGGCAAAACCCTTTGGGAAAAAGATTTCCCCCCACCTTCCGGGCGTCACGGAAGTGATCAAAAAAATTTTTAAAAATTTAAATTTTTCTTTTTTGAAACTTTTTTTGCATCACATTATAACATCTTATTTGTAGTTTCAAAATTTATCAGTCCCCCAAAGGAAAAAAAATTTAACTTCCGCTTTAAAGAGAAAAATCTACATAATTTAAAATATTTTTTTTCCCATAAATATTTTTTATAATTAAAATTTTTTGTAATGATTTTTGGATATGTTATTCAGATTGCAAATGTCAATTTTTCTCTAAAATTTTCAGTAAAATTCCTTCCGGTGGGGGTAAATTCTTGCCTCAAAATCAGAAGTTTATCATTGCTAGATCTCGTTAACGGTAAGAGATTAAGACACCAAACTAATAGGGATGGTAGACCTTGATGAGTAGACAAATCCTTTTAGTTTAAGATCATCCACCGTCACTTCCGGTTGTCAGAGGAAGTGATCAAATAAATCAAAAATTTAAACTTTTCTTTATGGAATCTTTCGTAGTATTACCTCATAGCTTCTTACTAGTAGTTTCGAAATATGTCAGTCCCATTGGAAACAAAAACGACGACTTCCGATTATGAGAGAAAAACTGCATAAATTGAGTTTCTTACTATCCCATAAATATCTTTTATAAAAAGAGTATTTGAAATGATTTTGGGACATGTTATTCAGACTGCAAATGTCTAGAGAAACCTCAAAATGAGACCTTTGACCCTTACTCAAAAAGTAATAAAGAAATATTCATTACCTTTATCTAGACTCAGCTTCAAGTGTTTATCTCAAGTTTACCTCTCTCTCTCTCTGTCTCTCTCTCTCTCTCTTTCTTTGATGACCTTGACCTTTGACCTTGATAAATGACCTTGTTCTATGGCCCCATTGACCCAAAGGTCACAATCAAGCTTACGGTCGTGGAGGTATTTGCAACTCTTACTCTGACAAATGCTAATAAAGTATCCCCTCCCTTCTCTAAAAAAAAACAAAACAATCAATACCAACTTAGAGAAAATGTCTACAAGTCAAACGAAACGAAATATCGGCATAAGATTCGTAATAAAAGAAAGAAGAGACCTAATAGAAAGTGTCCTGAGAGTTTTAAGGTGAGTCTCTGAAGTAATTTGAAATTCTAGTGAATATCAGCAAAATCTGCATTTTTTTCTGTCTGAAATTAAGTTATTGCTTAGCATAAAAATTAATTAAAACTCGTATTGGCTATTTCTGCAATTATTGTTAGTATCATTCGATTCTCCTGCTCCATTACGATATTTTAATACCAAGTATTCTTGCTTTCTTAGGTGTATGGAATTTATTTTAATTTTATTTAGATTTTAATATGAATCGGCTGAAACTCGGAAATGACGATTTTTCATATCAATTAAATTTCCACGCAATTGAGATAGGTCAATTGCAGTTACCCCGCTTGATACGATATGGTGTTGAAAAAATGCCCATGACTCACTCACAGTTTTTCCGGGATTTTGAATTTCCTCTGCAACTGACCACATGTATTAGTTTCGCTTTACAACTATGTATATGCTAAGTGTCATTGCTTCACTGCAAACGTGTCCCATAATTATTCTAATCATTTTCCTACATACAATATCACATCAAACAGCCAATATCTCAGTTTTTAAAGAAATTTGACCGGGACTTTACTACGAAACTATTTCTTTCGCTTCGAAACTATTTCCTTCAACCTTAAAATAATAAGCTTACAAAATACCTTAAATGTTGTGGAATTTGGTGGTTCAGTGGTTAGCGTGCCCAGATGGAGGAATTATTTTTGTTTTTTTGCATTTTGTTTTTTTTTAACTAGAAAAATATCCTTCTTATGGTTTTGTTGGATCGAGCCCAGATAGTGAGGAATTATTTCTTGTCTTCACGGAAGACCTTTTTGCTTTTTATTATTATTATTTTAAATAGACAAAATTTTGTGCAGGCGATAAATCGAAAACGGAAGACCTTCTTTGTTGCTATAGCAACAAAAGTTTCACAAAAAATATGTAAATATGAAGTTGTTACGGAAGACCTTATAGTGATTCTACTGTTTCTTGGTATTAAGTTATGGACAATTTCCTGATTTTCACGGAAGCCCCTTATAGTGATTAAGGATATTGTTTCTTATTTATTATTATTATTATTATTCTTTTTTGACAAAAGTTGCAGGCGATTTCTCGAAAACTATTCAGCGGTTTTTCATATTCACAAAAAATGTGTCATAATATGAAGTTGTTACACGAAGAGAAATTTGGAAAAATCGTTTTATGGACAATTTCCTGATTTTAAAATGCGATTTTGTCGCCCCATTTAAGGATATGAATTTTTAAAAATGATAGGTGATATGACTTTGTGGTTTGCAGAATTGTCACTTTAGTGCGTCGTCATTACTTCCGGTCGTTACGAGGTAAACATTGAAAAAAAGTGTATTTTCTTACTTTTTTGTTTTTCAATATTTTTTTTTTATTTTTGGAACATGTAAATAGAGACTGTTCTTATTATGCTTACTATATAATTTGTTTGAATATTGATAAATCTAAACTACAGATATAAGCATTTGAAAATCTGAAGCGGGTCCAAAATGGCGGCTGTCTCCGGTATTTCGCAATGGGGCAGCAGCCGAGTGTTTGCTTTAACGAAATTAACATAAAAATAAATGAAATGTAAAAGACTACTTGGATTGTCACGTCGTAGTTTCGTTGCAATTCTGTGTCAAACTAACGTCTTCTATAATTGGTTTTGGCTGGTTTTCAAATAGAAAAAGAAAAGACTAAATGTTAGAAATGAAATTTGATACCTAATATATTTTGTGCATCACGGAAAAACAGATCTAATCATACTTTTAAGTAATACTTTCTCGAAAAAGAATATCAAGTTATATTTTAAGTTTATATCTTAACCACTGTTTTTTCTATTCACACTTGTGTCATATTAAACTAATAAATAATACAAAAATAAGAAAACGATTTTTTTAAATATCGCTTCATGGAGTTTATTTGAGCATTTTTGTCTCAAAGACCTGATTCAAATTATTGAGCATAAATGATTTCTGATTCCTTGACCGTCGTAGGGCGAGCCATTTTTTTCGGCAAAACATTTCAACCTTTTTCGATTAACTAATCGGGATAATTCACTTTGGGAATAAACAGGAAATTGAAAAAAGTTAAAAATTCATAACCGTTTCACTACTTTAGTGTTATATGCATATATACAATATGGAATTTGTAAAATGTGTTAAATATACTGTCTAAACCTCGAATTCTATGCTATAAAAACGTTCTGTTTTTAATTTCATTGAAGCTATCACACCTGTTTAATAGAACATTCCAGAGAACAGCAGCCAAGATAACCTCGTGGCGTTTGGCGCTAAATTTTGAATAGTGACCTGTCTTTCATAATTTTAAGAGAGAGGCACTGCTTCGTAAATATGTACAAGTAGATTTAGAGTAGAGGTCCCGATAGCGTAATATTTAGTGCGTTGGAATTTAATGCCAGCGACTTGGGTTTAATCCTCCTTGTCTTGTGTGCAAATCTTTTTTTTTACTTTTTCAGCTCGATTTTACGTCTTCTTTGAATGGACAAACCTTCTTCTCCAACATTTTTCATCTAGTTATTAAGGTCTTCCGTTTAACGAAAACCTTATAGTGATTCTACTGTTTCTTTTTTTTTATTTTTTTTTTCCGTTTTTGGTAGACAATTTCTCAAAAGGCTGGGCATTTTTTTGAAATTTTAGGGATGTTGAGAATAAAAATCGCCAGGGGTTTTTTTTATTTTTTCAAAATTCACTTCCGGGGCGTTAGTCCGATTTCCCCTTTTTTCCAAATAATTTTGTTGAGTCATTTCTCAGAAACGGTAAAAGATTAAGACACCAAACTTATAAATACATCCACCGG
>NW_026938430.1:0-8636 GCF_032062105.1 Saccostrea cuccullata
ATGAATATCTGATAAGATTAATGAATTACACGTACGATATGGTATGAATAGGAAAAAATCCGGTAATTGCATAATATGCCAAAGGACCATGCATTCCCGTCAATTTATGTACAATAAAGAATATTATAATGTCATGTTAACTTGAGAAGCATGCTTTGCATATTTTAAACTTCAAATATCACATAAATAGCAAAATCGATCGATACCAACACTGTTTGTACTTCTTTTATACACCCAAACTCAACTTGGTCCTAAAGATTAGATCACAATTATACAGCTGGGTTCTTTCCGAAGAGTCTTTATAAGCATTCTCCTCTATAAAAGAATTCTCTCAAGTTGCCATGATTCCATCTTAACCTCTCATGATAGCACCAAACACTTGCATGATACAATCCAACATTCTCATAATATCTAACCTCTCATACCCTTTCGAAATAGCATACAACCCTCTTTTAATCCTTTCACCCTTTCATAATAATATCAAACCATCTCACACTATCCAATTCTCTCTATTATCCAAACCAATGAAAAAACCATCCAACTTCTCATAATCCCAACCGGCCCTCTTCCAAGATCCCATTCCCTAGTGATACCAGCGAACCCTTACACAAAGGATATGGAGATAACAAACAGTATTCAATATCAAAGTGATACCATTCATACCACTCATGATATTCTTAACCCTCTCATACCACCCAATCCTCTCAGGATACTCTTCAACCAATTATGATATTTTTCCGACCCTCTTAGACCCTCCATCCCTCTCCTGAAGCAATTAAACGCTCTTAAAAACCCGTTTGACTCTCTCACACCACCCAACATTTTCATGAACTAGTTATCCAACCAACTCATGATCCCATTCAACCCTTTCATGAAGATATCCAATACTCTCAAGATTCTTTTCGACTCTATTTCCCCATACAATTTTCGAGTATTATCCTTGAAAACCTCTCATACCCTGGTACAACTCAATGTGCTCATGATATCATCCAAGCTTTTCGTGATAACATTCAAACAACTTCCTCATAAACCAATCCAACCATCTCATTATACCATCCGATCCTGTCATACTTTCTAACTCTCCCATATCAACAAACCATCTTAAAATACGAATCAACCCTTCAAGACCGCACAATCTTCCCTTAATCCTATCAAAGCTTCTTATACCACCCAACCTTTTCAAAACATCATCCAATTCTTTCATGATCCCATTCAAACATTTCATGATACCATCCAACCCTCCTAAAATTCTATCAAAACCTTTCATACTTTCCAAACATCAAATACGATTCAACCGCTCATAATTATACCTAACCGTCTAATAATGAAATGTCAACCTCTAATTTGACCTTCTCAGGAACCTATTACTGCATTCAAGATATCAACTAACCCTCTCATGATATTATTTATATTATAACTTTCTCATACCACCAAACGCTTTCATGTAATCAAATTCACTCAGGATACCATCCAACACTCTAATGAAAATACCGGTATCCAGCTCTTTTATAATTCCTTTCCTTATACCATCCAACCTTTTCATAATACTATCAAACCCCCATATGGTATCCAAACCATTCATCCCAAAACCTTGGATTATCTCTTTTAATCATCTCATGAACCCATCCAACCCTCTCATTATACCATTCAACCCTCTTAGGATTTCATTGGACCTCTCTCAAACCAACCTCACATATGAAAACCGCTCATGATACTCAGGAAACAATTTCATAAAACAGGTTTCTCACAACTAAACCTAAAACTCTCTTGATTCAATTGTCATATTTATCCAACCCATTCATGATACAGTCTGAAGATATCATCAAACCCTCTCTTGAAAACATACAACCTTCCATGATACCACCAGATGCTTTCGAACAATCTAACTCTATAACATTATCAAACCATCCCATGATACAAGGAAATCTTCAATCTTATCAGAGACCCCCATACTATACGTTCATGTCATGATACCATTACACCCTCTCATGATGTTATCCAGTCTACTACTACCATCCTACCCTCTCATGATACTATATGACCCTCTCACATCACCCAAACCTAACATAGCATTCAACCTACTCAATTAAATTATGTCTTTTTGTAGACGTACTTTTTTCCACGGGGTCATAATTCCGCAGAATCTCAATATCTGTTTAATCCGCGGATGGAAAATTACGCGGATTTTCTAGATTGTCACTATATGCCTTACATTATTTTAAGTACGCTTGGACAATTTTCCGCGGAAAACTTTTGACTGCGTATATAATACCACGCAGAAAAAGTACTTCTACAGTATATCCAAACAATAAAATTTTAAGGGCCTGCTCTGAGAGATAGGCAAGTCATGCAACAAAAAATAAAAGACAGAAGATGCATGGGAAATCAAAATCTGAATGGCATTGTGGGGTTGGCCATGTGACCAAAAATCAACAAAGCGAGTAAAATTAGACAGTCACATAGCACTCCCTTCACAATTTCCTTCAAAATAGATAAGAGCATAAAATGTATAGTTATCATTACTCCTGACTGACAATGTGTGTAATTTAACCTTGAAGTTAGTTGTTTTTAAAAAATCAAGATAAAAGGAATAGAATCCAACAAATATGGCAAACATTAAGTGCTATCTGTCTTAAATATAATTTTAATAGCACTTAGTAAAAATCACTTATAACGTAGAATTTTAAGAGAGGAGTGTGTCAAAGATGAAGAGGCATGAGACTCATTATTATGATTCAACTCATGCAATCAGTTCTAAGTTGAAATGCATTCAAAACCTTTACTGAAATCTTTATTTCAAAAGTGAACATTATTTCAATAGTAGTTGCAACCTATGTTTGTTATTGAAATGCAATCTCAACCACTACTGAAATAATTATTTCAATAATAGTTGCAACTTATATTTGTTATTGAAATACCCTCTCAACCATTATTGATACAATTATTTCAATTGTGGTCGTTATTTCAATAGTGGTTGCACTCTTAACCACTTTTGAAATATTTCAATAGTGATTGTATTTCAATAGTAGTTGTAGCCTATGTTTGCTATTGAAATGCACTCTTAACCACCATTGAAATAATTATTTCAATAATAGTTCAACCTATGTTGCAACATCTCTCTCTCTCTCTCTCTCTCTCTCTCTCTCTCTCTCTCTCCTGTAATCTCAATCACTGGAGGGATAAAAACCCTCCAGTATTTTTTTTCTGAGGTATTTACCTATCCACAGTCTGCAAGCTGGGATATTGTCCTTCTCCAAGACTTTCCTCATCACCAATGGCTGACTCTTCTTTACAAACTCCTCATGAAAAACCCAGGGGGAGGGAAACTTCTCAGAGACTGAGATCCCACCCGTGGGATCCATATGACTTCCCAGGGGTTCAAGTGTCCAGGAAGGGTATCCATAACACAGATAGCATGACTCCGTTGGGCCAACGTTGTTTTTTGGTTGTATGGTTGGTAGAGTGTTGCCGTTGGGGAACAGATGTAGGCCCAACGTTGGTCCAACGTTCATTTACGTTGGCATGAAAGCTAAACAAACGGTGTTGGGCATGTGATCTTGGCCCAATATCGGCCCATTGTAATAACATGTTGACAAGAACTATAGCGACTTGGTGTTGGACATTAAGATGTTGGCCCAACATAGGTCCAACCGAGTAAGTGTTGACATGGATCAAGACCATTGTGTGTTGAGTATGAAATGCTGGCCCAACGTAGGTCTAACTGAGTACATGTTGACACAAAACATTGCCACTTATTGTTGGTTATTCAATATTGGCCCAGCGTTGCCCAGCTTAATAAATGTTGACAATATAATGATTCATTGCTCTGTGTTAGGCATGCTGGACTGAACTGGAGTTGGTCCAATAGTAGGAATATTGGGATTACTAGTACATGTACAGGTAGCTTGTAAGGTATGAAATGAATTCTGGTCCAACGTTGGCCCAATGTTGCGAAAAGTATTCATTAATTTAGATTTATCTAATGTAAATCAATGGTAATGATATAAGCAACTCATTATAAACATGTTATCATGATCTATATTATATATTGAAAGGAAAATATGCGACAATCCTTTTAAGTCTGTGAATTACATATAGTAATTCTGTATCTTTTGGTATATTCTATATTTTGCATCATTGAATCAAATTTAAAGTGCTGTTTTGCATGTTTTGGGCTCCAAAATAAATAAGTCACTGGTGAAATTCACTGGCTCGGCAGGTGACTCATAGGTCTCCAAGGAAACCGTCATCTTAATCAGTTTTTTTTTTAAACCGCGCACTTGAACAATGCAAAGCGTATGTGTCTGTTTAAGTGAACGCAAGAATTTTTATCCTTTCAATGTAAGTATAGCTTTTGTTTTTGTTATTGAAATAATTAATAATGTGGAATGCACAACATTGTAATGGCCTGCATGTAGGCTTTCAAATTATTGGTACCGGGTAGCTGATTAAACAATTTTAATTGATGACGATCTTAATTTTTATAGAAATGTGTGGGAAAACTTGGATTCTAAGAACAGATAAACAACAAGAAAAGTGATAAGTGATTCAAATATGACCTTTAAAAACTGTACAATTAGAATTTGAAGACTCTTATATCAAAGTGATATTTAGTAGTGGACATAGTGATGTGGAATGTACTTGAGAAAACTTGAACTTTCTACCTCTTCCTTATTTTAGTTACATTCCATGGAATACTTTAACGAAAGTGGCAAAGAATATATTGTGATACATTTTAGGAGGAAAAAAGTATTTGACCAAACATGGTGAAATTAATTGTGTCGTATAATCTGGGAAATAAAAATTACAGAATTTAATAAATTTTGTAAGACATTTGTATTAAGGAATAATTGTGCCAATGATATTTTCAAGAAACAGCTTTGTATCAACGTTGAATCAACGTAATAACTTTATTTTGAACTGAGGTCCAATGTAGGGCCAACGTTACAAAATATTTTGTTACCATTGGTACGTTGGAATAGCGTTGTACCAACGTTGGCATCTCAACAAAAGCGTTGTACCAACAATGGACCAACGTCGGACCAACGTCATGATTATATTTTGAACTGAGGTCCAACGTTGGGCCAACGTTACAAAATATTGCGTTGGCGTTGGTATGTTGGAACAACGTTGTACAAACGTTGACGAATAAACAAACAGTATTGTACCAACATAGGCCCAACATGTTGGGCCAACGGCGCGCCAATGAGCAGTAGGCATTGGGCCAACGTAAATTGCCAACATTGGCCCAACATAAGCAACATTGTTGGGCCAACGTTTGGCCAATGTCCTCATGCTATCTGGGCACATGTTTCATAAATAATAAAATTAACTGAACACTGAATGAATATGGCATTTGGACTTCCAATATGTCAGCCAAAGGGAAAAGTAACTCTTGCTAAATTATGGCCAATCGAAAACTATCTATATACCGGATGCGGGTGGAAATATTTTTAAAAATACAAATTTTTCAACATGGCAAAAGAAACAGGACAAAAATATATGTTAGGTTTAAAAAAAAAAGGTTGACATTAAGATCAAATAGAATGTTAGCTTTTTGAGCCAAAGGCTCAAAGAGCTAATTTTATGCATTTGTCAATTTGTGCGATGCGGTAAATTTTCCAGAATAAGATATATGACCAATAATCAAAGAATCATAGGTTTTGTCAAATTTCTTCAAAAACTGTAAAAAAAAAAATAACTAGTTAAAGTCACTAAGAAGACTAGCGAACATTATTTCCAAAAGGAAAATCTATATACATGTATCATTAAAAGCAGCTTTATTTGATTTAATAGAGTTTGTTTATATTAGAATTTTCTTCTGCTGATTGATATCTAATAGCAATTTAGTCAGATACCTACAAAAGCCGGATAGGCTCATTTCTGAATAGATAAAAAAATTTAACTCGTTATAACGATCGAGTTAATTATCTCGTTATAACGACCTAGTTATATCATTATAACGACTTAGTATCTCGTTATAACGAATTAATTATCTCGTTATAACGAGTTAATTATGCCGTTATAACGACTTAGATTTATCTCGTTATTACGAATTACTTATCTCGTTATAACGACTTAGTATCTCGTTATAACGAGTTAATTATCTCGTTATGACGAGTCAATTATGTCGTTATAACGACTATAGTTTTATCTCGTTATTACGAATTACTTATCTCGTTATAATCTCGTTATAACGAGTTAATTATCTCGTTATAACGAGTTAATTATCTCGTTAAAACGAGTTAATTATCTCTTTATAACGAATTAGTTATCTCGTTATAACGAGCGGTTAATTATCTCGTTATAACGAGTTAAAAATCTCGTTATAACGAATAAGTTATCTCGTTATAACGAGTTAATTATCTCGTTATAACCAGTTAGTTTTCTTGTTATAACGAGTAACTTATCTTGTTATTACGAGTTAGTTTTTTCGTTATAATGAGTTATAATTATCTCGTTATTACGATTTAGTTATTTCGTTATAACGAATTAATTTTCTCGTTATAACGAGTTAATTATCTCGTAATAACGAGTTTATTATCTCGTTATAACGAGCTAGTTATCTCGTTATATCATATAACTTTATGAAATCCGGTAATGGTTAATACGAAGTAATTATTTTTTGATAACGACCGCTGAACGCGAATTATGACTCGCACGAGCTGCCTCGTTTTCACTTTCGCTTTAGACAAACATAGAAGTTTGCAAGTTGTAGGAGAGGCAAATTTTTAAAAGATATAGTAAAGAATTTGAGGGGAGAATACAAAACAATTACAAGGATATCTGTGAACATTTTAGGGAATACTTAGCACTTATCACTTAGATATATCAACTTTAGAACAGTTTTTAACTCATTATAACGAGAAAATTAACTCGTTATAACGACATAATTAACTCGTTATAACGAGATACCTAAGTCGAACGTATAACCTTATTGTATATATTTGTCAATTATGAGGACAAATGGCCAACCAGTGAAGAGCAAATTAGTTGTCATGATGGAGAGCCAATTAGATACAAACCAACGTTGGCCCAAAAATGATGTTTTCCTGATATTGAGAATAAGTGGCCCAACAATGCCTCAATGAAATCCGTTCGTTGGTCCAACAATAAGCCAACAAGTTGGTCTGAGCAAGGGCCGATGAGCAAAATACCGATGACCCAACGTTAATTGCTTACAATGGCCCAACTGTACAAAAATGACGTTTGCCCAACATTTAAAAAACACATTGGCCCAACAGTGGCCCGTTATTAACTGTTACATTGGCCCAACAATAAGCCGATAAGTTGGTTTGATTAAAGGCCGATGAGCAAAATACCGTTGGCCCAACATTAGTTGCTAACAATGGCCCAATTGTACAAAAATGACATTTGCCCAATATTGAAATAATACATTGGCCCAACAGTGGCCCAATATTAACTGTTACATTGGTCCAACAATAAGCTAACAAGTTGGTTTGATTAAGGGCCGATGAGCAAATCACCGATGACCCAATGTTGAATTCAAACAGTGGCCCAACATAAGGAGCGTTGTTGGCCCAACAAAGGTCCAATAACATCCTGCTATCTGGGTAACTTCACTGAGTGCCACTGCCAACATCACTAAATCGTGTATACAGCTCTTCATAATATCATATCACTTTTCAGTCATTATCGCATTACACCTCTAAAATATCTTTGGCGATCGTTAGCTGCAAAACCGTAGCGCTATGTTTTTATATGCTAGTCTTTGACCATAATGCTACAGATCCCGTGATTCAAAAAATGAGCAATTTACATCGAAAGATTTTTTGCGCACTTTTTGGGATAATTTCTACACTTTCCAGCATTGGTCGATCAAGTACATTTCACTTCCAAATTCTAGACATATTCTCACCAACCTGTATATTTATCCGCCTCCCAACTCTTTATAGTCATCAAACTCGAATGTTATGTTGGACTGCAGAAAATTCAAGTCTGTTCAAATCGTAAGTGTTAGGGTGGGTCCACAATGGAAAATCAATTTTTTACATTAGAAAATAGAAATAAAAAACTATTTAAGCACCACCGAAATATAATTGAAATATATCCGACTCGACGTAGAACATAAATCAATCAATCTTAATAAATATTTAAGGCAGGGGATGAACGGATACGCAGAATTCTGGTGGCTTTTTCACCCTTATTTATATATCGGATACACATCAATGCTATGTCTCATTTTATGTTGCCAACAACGGATTAATATTTTCTTTATTTTTTGAGTCAGATTTATCTTGATTGCGTTGCATGTAACATTTTGTGATCCTTAGCATAATGATTAATTTATTTGCTCACGTCGAATGTCCCAACGACATTTTCGTTACGAAAACTTAAAAAAAAACACTACATAACACGGAAACTATGGCCAGGTGACCTGATGAAATCTGAGAATAAAAATTCCATTCTTAAGTACCAGGAAATAACCTTCGGAAATGTGAGGATAAAATATAAATTTCATACTTAAGAACCAGGAAAAAAAAGATTTATAATTTTCTGGACTCATATTTATGTTGATTTCATTGGATTGGATTTTTCTTAATTCTCAGCATATTTTATTAATTTGCACAAGTCGGACAAGCATTTTGGGAAAGACTTGTATTTCTTAGGTTGGA
>NW_026938431.1:0-85482 GCF_032062105.1 Saccostrea cuccullata
ACACTGCGTAAGCCTGTTGGATCCCTCTCAAAGATTTTGACAAGGTATTTTTCCTCATAGACATTGAGGAACCTGAATGAGACCTTAACAAACTGGGTAGTTCTTAGCATCAATTGTAGGAAATAGTCTTTTCCTATTAAGTATCTACATGTTTCTGTAGCAAAATTATGACCAAATACATTTAGGAGACAACCGGTTTGCTTAGGATGGGGTTGGGTAGGACAATTTTTTCCAAGTCTTATGACTGTCACAGATTTATTTTTTTAATGCTGGGGGTATACTTTTAGGTAATAGGAAACAGATTTTTCTTTATTACAAAAAATAATTAATCGCCATATCTTCATAGACTCGAATTACTTTATATGGATTATTTATTTCCAAAATCTATAGACCAACACCCCCTCTCCTCCATCCCAAACAAACGCACATAGTCCTCAGATTTATCTGTACATAAAAACACTTTAAATCAATCTATTAATCAGTGATGACAACCTTCTCCTGATATATAACTTCGTGATGGTCTTAAAATATTGGAATCCTGATGATCTGAACATGTACATCACCCTAAACATACTTTGATCCGCCCCTGAGATGTCTGGTAGATTACAGTGTTCATAATTTTGCTATAAAAATGATTGTAACATTACGTGAAAGCATATTAAGTGAGTTTATGCTTAAGTTCATAATTTGGTATCCAATCTATTGATGCTAAGTGGGCAGTATGCGTGTTTTATGCAGATGCTGGATGTGTAATAAAAAAGATGACGTCACACCTGCGTTTTAATATCCCACAATGCACCAGAACAGTTACAGAAGAGACAGGAAAGCCATCCATTGACAGAAGTCAACAGTCTTATAGACGATAGAGGGAAGAATATGTCCAGTAATTCTGATCAAGTTGTCACCACTAAAGGACAGAGGTAAGAATGAAAGAAATCAAATTTGGCTGAAATATTGCCAACTTGGCATTAAACAATTATATATTATAAAGTCTCTTTCACTTACAGAAAACATCCTGTTATTAAAGAATTAACATGATTCTTTTCATAATATTTAGGACAACAGAAGTGAAAAATACCCAGGAATCTGTGTCATTGTCTGTCACAAAACTTGATAAACAAGCCGAAAATGAGGGGGTGAGAAGTTCCGCTTCCATTGTGACAACTAAAGAGCCCAGGTAAGGCCTGATGTTCTCAGAGGTATGTTTAAGTAAATATTGTGTCATTCCAGCAGATCTCGTAACAATTTTCTGCTTGTAATATCTAGGACTGCAGATCTGCAAAGGAACCAGGGTGTCCAACCATCAACAAAGCTTACTAAACCAGTGGCTAATGATAACAGTGTAAAGAATTTTACTTCAGACAGCACTACCAAAAACCAAATGTAAGATTACTTTATATACCATTTTGATAAAGCCTATTCAAGAAAAAAAATTCCTATATGTGAATGATGTGCAATGCAAGAAAGGTTTTTAAAAAATGAATTAAATAAATATAATGTACTAGTATATACATTTTAAATGTAGGAATACTGGAATACAAAACAACAGTGAAGTTAAAACATCAGCAGAGCCAAGAAAACCAGTAACAAAAGCGGGCCCAATAAATTTTGCTAAAGCTGTTACAACCAAAATGCAAAAGCAAGCTTATCAATATATGTACTTCACATTTCTTATTCATTTTTTCATTTAAATGATTATGATTCTAGGCACCATAATTATATGTCTTTCTTCACATTTAGCACCAAAGAAGAAGAAGTTGAGAACATCTGGGAATCTGTTCCAAAACCAAAAAGCAGTTTTCCGTCAGGTGATAAACCAAAATTATACGCAGAGGAGGAAGCCCCAGAGAGATCTGTTCTAACCACGAACTACGCCAACCTCATACCTCCACCCAGAGTCCACGTCTCCACTCAGAAGACAGAGAAGGAATCCTGGGACGACGATGGCCAGTATCTGTTCGTGTCCTCCAAACTACCCACTACTGCTAGAGAGTGCTACCGGTGGCAAATTTGTGCCAAACTTGTGATGTCTGCAAACGAAAACAGGAACAATTCTGCCCATCCCAGTGATTTGGAGCAAAGAAATAGACCTGATATGCTTAGGTATGTGCCTGGAAGTGGATCTTTAAAACCTAGTGGCAAGAAAGATGTAAATGGAAATATTAAGGAAGAAAAAGACCAACCAGCTTTGGCAGAAAGTACCCAGTTAGAGAAGGAAGAAAGTACACAGAAGGCTAGGAGCCCTTGGTCCAATAAGGCCATTGATCATCAATCTGGTGATCCAAGACCTAACGCTGAGTGGTCAGAAAGCAAGCAAATCCCACTGAAAGCAGTCAAGTCTACCTCTAGTGACAGAATTCCTGCTCCTCTACAAAACCCAATTCTTGGGAAAGCTTACCTAAGCCAGAATTTGAAAGGGCCAATTTTATCACAAATTAGCGCCAAAGCCATGGCACCCTTACAGAATAATCTTCAGGGTTTCAATCCCCAGGGTAATTCTCAGAAGGTTGAGGAGTCAACAGTTCAGAGAGCTGGAGCAATTACTGCTCCTCTGACAGCTGGAGGTGCCTGCTCTCTTTCTCATGTAAAAGGTAAAGAAGAACAAGGTTCTGCTGTTCCTTCTGCCCTAACAGTTATTAATAAAAATACCAATGATTATTGGAATGTTTCCAATATTACAAGGAAATCTGTGCAAGTCAAGAAAGAAATAGAGGTTAAGAAGTCACCTGACTCATTGTTATCACATGATACACAAGACAAGTCTTCCGTCCAATCAAGAGAGACCACAAAGCCTCTGAAACAGTCAGAAGAGAAGACTGAATCCCTAATAGCTTCATTGCAACGGAAGTCATATCAGATGACCACTTCTAGCAGCGGTTCCTCTGGTGCTCTACATGACTACTGGGCTATTCCGACAAAACAACCAATCAAAACTGAGAAACCTAACAGTCCTCCTGAATTTTTTATATCACCAGAAAAGGTTGTAAGTGAACAGACCAGTGCAGCTGTTGGTGCTGCATCAGACTCCACAGTGCCATCACTTTTGCCATTTGTCCAAAACAAAGAAAAGCAGACGTCGGCAATGTCAGACAAAATTGTGCCGAAACAAGAGAGCTGGGAAGATGTAATATCTGCACCTATTATCAGCAAAGAAGCAAAGAACACCAACCAACCAAAAACTGAAAAGAGCAAAGTGCAAACTGTTCAAGATGGAGCTGAAAGTGATGAAAAAGTATTGCAACCACCTCCAAAGAAAATGTCTAACATGTTTAAAAAGATGGCAAAGTTTGGCATCATTCCAAACCCTATTAAAAAGGAAAAGACCAGTGAAAGTTCTCCCACTTCTCTGCTGACATCTGAAGCAGAAGGGAGTCCTAAACCCTCCAAAACTTTCGCAGAAACAGTCAAGACAGAAGACAAAGATGTGGAGAGCCTGTCACAAGCAAAGAAAACTGAGGTTGAAGAGCTGGAAAGTTTAGGACTCAACTTTGATAAAATGTCTTTGGGAGATAATACTGTAAGTTCTCCAACACAAGAAATGTCACAGTCACTGAAAGACAATAGAGCCGTTTCCTCTGATTCTAGGTCTTCTTCAATAAATAGACAAGACAGTGCAGTCCTAAAAAGTTGGAAATCACAGGACACCAGCTTAGCTCAGACAAGCCACTCCAAAGATAAGGAGGATTGGGGGAGTGAATTGATCATCCTACCCTCAAAGAGTGGTCTTCCAACTCAAACAAATGCTGATGCCGAGAACTTCTTCAAGGAAAAGATGAGGACTGTCAAAAAAGACCGTGTCAAGCATAGATTGCCTGTGTTGAAAAGCCTGACAAAACATGTGGAGGACTCCAAGACTTACCAGACTTCTGCGACGAAACTTCCCGAGAGTCTGGTCACTAAGAAGGGACAGACGCGTACGGTGCAGGCCCTGATCCAGCACGCCCTGAAAGAAAACTAGGAGGGAAAAAAGGTACAAAATTCATTGTGTTTAACTGTACAAAATTCATTGTGTTTAACTGGTAAATGAAGTTGTCTTAAAACAAAAGGTATTGTAATAAACACAAGTAATGTGTCGATATACTGTGGTCTACAAAACAGAAAATTGTCACTTCTGCGACGAAACTTCTACAAAATTCATTGTGTTTAACTGGTAAATGAAGTTAATCTTAATTTATTTTTAGATGAATGGGTAAATTAAATGTAATGTGGTAACTTGTGTGTTTGCAGGCTGATTTGCTTTCCTGTAAATTTTTCATTTAATTCTTTAATTAGTGTTTAAATGAATGCTTAAATTGGTATAAACTTGTGTGTTTGCAGGCTGATTTGCTTTCCTGTAACATGGATAGAAACTGATTTTTCCTCCCAGCAAAGAAGAGTAGAAGATAAAGTGTTTAATGCATGTGATCTGATAATTATGGATTTCCCCATTTCCAAAGGAGAACATTGGCTTTTTATACAATATAAGTGTTTTTACTGCCATGGATTATTTTGTTTAAAAAATATTTACTTTTGCTTTTCATGATTTTTTTTCAACAGATAAATTGTTACTTTTCTGATTAATAATGTTTATTAGATTTTGATAGATTGTCCTTTTTCCAAGGTCCTATACATGTAACTCTATGTAGTGTATTGCAACAGTTTATTGAGCTTCAATTGTTTTAATCTCAATTATGGATTTTTTTTGTTTGTTTGTGCTTTTGATGATATCAAAAGTTCTTGTTCAAATCAGTCTCTTTCTTTCATAAAACGATTTTATTTCAATTATTCAAGTAAAAAGAAATTGCCTCCTAGTCTAAAAGTTGATCTCATGAATTTACGCACTATTTGGTAATACTTTTATAGAATTTGAGTCATTTTAAAACAAATTATTTTTTCTTTGTTTCTGTATTCCATAGTAACATTGAAATTGGATATTATGCAGTATTAAATATGTGCCAGTATTCTATTGTGCCAAGGATGTTTACTCCAGTATATAGCAGCATTGTATTCCTTTAGCTTAAATCTGCATGTAGTGCTTAATATTCATTGTTATTTTTTTTTTTATACTGAATGTGTTGTGATTTAATTTCAATAAAGTTCTAAACTTTGCTGCAACGGTTATTAAGAGATTGGAAAATACATACAATACAGTTTACCTAGCTTGGTGATTTGTTCCACATTTTTTTTTTATATTTTTTCTGCCATTTGCATTAGGTTTTTCAGTGTCCATCTGGATGATTTTCCTCAGTAGTGTTAATGAACCTTGATAAAGCCTTCCTCTTTTTTCCTTAAATAAACTGTAGCAATCTGTTTAGGGGTATTAGCTTAAATGATAGTTATATTATTTCAGTTCAGTGTTTTAAATGTAAGACCATGTCAACTGTTTTAATTTCTGATTGATGCTGTTGATTTTTTTGTTATTCCTCATTCAAAATGTTTCCAACCAATGTGACCAAACCAGTCATGTCCAAATTTACATTGTCAAGTACATGTATTAAATATGAAGGCTTTTGTATTATTTGCGGGTTGTACATTTGTTTATTTTTGTTTTTTAAATAATTTTTTTTTAGGTCAGATGATACAAACTTTTTTTTCTTTGGAGGAGACTTCATTAATATCATGTTACAAGTTTAGAAAAGTGGATAATTCTTCGATTTTTTTTTTCTTCTAAGAACTGGAAGATGAAATAGACTTGGAAAATATTTGTAATATTTCAATAAAATTACAGATATGGACAAAACAGACTCGGTAAAGGTAAAAACAGATAAAAACAAATTTCGGAATATGTTACCTTGGTGCTAAAAGTGTAATACAAATGTATAAACTTTAAAAAAAAAAAATATACCAAGCCAGGTGAATTTAATGAGGAAAAACAAATGACAAAAAATCAGCAGTATCACATAGGCTGAATTATACCATTTTGCTTTTCCTAATGAAATTCATTAAAATGATGTTTCCAACCAATGTGACCAAACCAGTCATGTCCAAATTTACATTGTCAAGTATTAAATATGAAGGCTTTTGTATTATTTGCGGGTTGTACATTTGTTTATTTTTGTTTTTTAAATAAATTTTATCTTTAAAAATATCAGTGTTGTTGTTGTTTTTTTTTTTTTAGGTCAGATGATACAAACTTTTTTTTTCTTTGGAGGAGACTTCATTAATATCATGTTACAAGTTTAGAAAAGTGGATAATTCTTCGATTTTTTTTCTTCTAAGAACTGGAAGATGAAATAGACTTGGAAAATATTTGTAATATTTCAATAAAATTACAGATATGGACAAAACAGACTCGGTAAAGATAAAAACAGATAAAAACAAATTTCGGAATATGTTACTTTGGTGCTAAAAGTGTAATACAAATGTATAAACTTAAAAAAAAAAATTATACCAAGCCAGGTGAATTTAATGAGGAAAAACAAAATGACAAAAAATCAGCAGTATCACATAGGCTGATTTTTACCATTTTGCTTTTCCTAATTAAATTCATTAAAATGCTGTCTCTCTAAAGAATTTTTTTTGTATCATCTGTCCATATTAAAGTCTTTTCTTTTTAATTTCTATGCACGGTGGTTAATTCAACAGAGATTCATAATGACTGGTCATTTTTAGCTCACCTGAGCCGAATCAAGAAGTTTTTTGATCACATTTTGTATTTGTCTGTCTGTCCGTCTGTAAACTTTTCACATTTTTGCTTTTTTTTGAATAAACTTGGTACAAAGCATCCTTGGGTGAAGGGAAAATATCAAATTGTCGCAATGGGAGATAATCAAGAAAAGACAAAAATAGGTTGGGGAATTTTCTTCTCAAGAACCACTAGGCCAGTAAATGTAAACTTACAAACATCCTTTTTAAATTGTTTCATGACCCCCGGGGGAAGGGCGGGGCCACAATGGGGAATCAAAGTTTTATATAGAATTATATAGGAAAAATCTTTGAAAATCTTCTTCTCAAGAACCACTGGGCCAGAATAGCAAAAACTTAAGTGGAAGCATCCTGGTATAGTGTAGATTCTAAATTGTTCAAATCGTGACCCCCAAGGGGAGGGGGGGCACAATGGGGTATCAAAGTTTTACATAGAAATATAAAGGAAAAATCTTTGAAAATCTTCTTCTCAAGAACCACTGGGCCAGAAAAGCTGAAACTTATGTGGAAGCATCCTGGTATAAATAAATTGTTCAAATTGACCCCTGGGGGAAGGGCGGGGCCAAAATGGGGTATCAAAGTTTTACATAGAAATATAAAGGAAAAATCTTTGAAAACAAGAACCACTGGGCCAGAAAAGCTGAAACTATATGTGGAGCATCTGGTAAAGTGGATTCTAAAAACAAATCGTGACCCCTGGGGGAAGGGCGGGGCCAAAAGGGTAAATTTCATAGAAATATAAAGGAAAAATCTTTGAAAATCTTCTTCTCAAGAACCACTGGGCCAGAAAAGCTGAAACTTATGTGGAAGCATCCTGGTATAGTGTAGATTCTAAATTGTTCAAATAATTAAGAACCCCCGAGGGAAGGGCGGGGCCACAATTGGGTATCAAAGTTTTACATAGAAATATATAGGAAAAATCTTTGAAAAAAAAACTGGTCCAGTAAAGCTGAAACTTATGTGGAAGCATCGTGGTATAGTGTAGATTCTAAATTGTTCAAATCGTGACTCCCGGGGGAAGGGCGGGGCCACAATGGGGTATCAAAGTTTTAATAGAAATATATAAAAAATCTTTGAAAAGTACTTCTCAAGAACATGGGCCAGAAAAGCTGAAACTTATTTTACCATTTTGGTTTTGTGTAGATTAAATTGTTAAAATGCTGCCATTTTCTCTAAAGAATTTTTTTTTTGTATCATCTGTCCATATTAAAGTCTTTTCTTTTTAATTTCTATGCACGGTGGTTAATTCAACAGAGATTCATAATGACTGGTCATTTTTATTAGATGGAATTCAGAAAATAGAAAATGGTATATCAAACTGCAATTTTTCTTTTGAATATTCTACTTTTGTGGTATAATGGTCTACTCGGGGAAAAAAAGATGGAGATTTACACTGCGTAAGCCTGTTGGATCCCTCTCAAAGATTTTGACAAGGTATTTTTCCTCATAGACATTGAGGAACCTGATTGAGACCTTAACAAACTGGCTAGTTCTTAGCATCAATTGTCTTTTCCTATTAAGCATCTACATATGTTTCTGTAGCAAAATTATGACCAAATACATTTTGCTTAGGATGGGGTTGGGTAGGACAATTTTTTCCAAGTCTTATGACTGTCACAGATTTATTTTTTATGCTGGGGGTATATTTTTAGATAATAAGAAACAGATTTTTCTTTATTACAAAAAATTATAAATTGCCATATTTAAATAGACTCGAATTACTTTATATGGAATATTTATTTCCAAAATCTATAGACCAACCCCCCCCCCTCCCTCCCAAACAAACACACATAGTCCTCAGATTTATCTGTACATAAAAACACTTTAAATCAATCTATTAATCAGTGATGACAACCTTCTGTTGATATATGACTTCGTGTTGGTCTTAAAATATTGTAATCCTGATGATCTGAACATGTACACCACCCCAAACATACTTTGATCCGCCCCTGAGATGTCTGGTAGATTACAGTGCTCATAATTTTGCTATAAAAATGATTGTAACATTACGTGAAAGCATATTAAGTGAGTTTATGCTTAAGTTTATAATTTGGTATCCAATCTATTGATGCTAAGTGGGCAGTATGCGTGTTTTATGCAGATGCTGGATGTGTAATAAAAAAGATGACGTCACACCTGCGTATTAATATCCCACAATGCATTATCGTCGGCCATGTTCATGACATCCGAAAGAATGAACGACTCGTTGAAAGGAGGGTGTATAAACATTCAGATCAGTGGAATGCAATCTTAAAGAAACTTAATAGGATTGAAGCTGAAAACTAGTTTAACAAATTATTTAAAACCGCTGGTGACAAAACAATCGCCATTGGACGCAGTGATTAATTGACGTTTAGAATCGGAAGTATGCAGGTTATTTTGACAGGCTCCCCCTAAAAGCAGAGTGATAATTTTACTAATTTCAGACAAAATATGTATTCTTACTGTAAGTGAAAGAACCAAAGATCATACCTTGTATATAGAAAACAAGGTATGAGTGCAGTCTGTTCTCAAAAATTTGATTCACGAAGGTTTAAAGACGCTCTTTCGACAATATGATGTCTGCAGAAGAGCGTTTAAAAAAGTTAAGTGATTTGTATGTGGGAGGGGTGCCGAACAGCAATGGACAAGCCCTCAGTGTGGAGACCCTCCTGGACGTTCTCATTGTCCTTTATGATGAGTGCTGCAACACCACACAACGCAGAGAGAAAAACATATCCGAGTTCATAGATTTTGGTAAGGGGAATATCTGAGTATTACACTTATATTCTGTTTTGACATGTGAAAGGTTTGTTTTTTGATATTACGTACTCCATCATATATTTATATGTATTATACAAAGAAAAATACGATTTCGGACACATTGATGCATCATAATGTTTACTTGAGTCATTCTCATAGGTTGCACTTGCATGAACCTGTTTAATGTTATTGTATATGTATATATTTCTTTAAACAAAAATTAAAGGCCCTTTGTTACAGTATAGAAGACCTTAGTCAAGAAGTTGAAATATTTTTATTCACCAGTTGTATGACAAAAACACTTCGATTGAACAGTTATTTTGTTAACATGCAGTATTCTGAATACTAGGTGTAGGCACTGACAACAAATCTGTTGTGTTCAATTAGCGAGCATTTTATACCTATGTAATACCCATAAAATGATAATTGCAAGTAATAATGACTCTGATAAATAACTTCCAGCCATCTTTCCTAGCCAAGGGGTTTCGGTCTGCACAACTCCCCATTGATGGGGAATGGTGTGGACCAAAAACTTTTTGCTTGCAATATGACTTCCAGCTACCTTGAAGATTTTCTTGTCATTTGTTTGGATCAGGTTTTCTGCTGTATTTTGTTACTGTTGCTGTTTTTTTACTGCATGTAATTATTACTTTTAAAAGTTTGATTGCCGATGACAAGGTAACTTACTACCACCTAGCTGACAGAAAAGCAGGGTTCGAATCCTGGTCTGGTCGGTTACATTGTTCTCTCCCATTTCATTTGTTACTGTGCCATGCCCTGGAAGTGACAGATGAAAGACCTGCCTGGGTTGGTGTCTTTGGGGACTGAAGAACTTAAAGGGGGAAAGAATGTGACAGCCATATAGTTGGATATCATATGTTCAGTTGCTGGTGGCGAGTTGGTAAAGCACTTGACTAGAGAATCAAGGGATCCAAGTTCAAATCTTAATCTTGTCCATCACATTTTCTCTTCTCCCATTATACTTTTTTGACTTCTAGACTATGGCAACCTGGTATGCATTCCTGTTCATATTGTTTCTTGACATCTTGTTTTCTAATTATTGTTCATCTGTTCATTTTGACCCCAGAATAGTGACTTTAACAAATTAAAAGGACTTTTGGTTCAGAACTTCTTTTTATAGATGTTTATGAAAAATGAAATTCAGTTGTCTTTACGACAGCAAGAGGCTTCAGAGGAGAACAAAATTCAGATTCTAGAACTACAGTTTAATACATGTAAGGCAAGTTGGATTCTAACCATTTCCACCAAAGAGTCAAGGTCAAAGAATACAAAAATGCATTTTTTAATTTGGGATTTTTTTGTCTTATAAATGTGTCTAGGATGTATCCATATTTCTAATCGACGTCCATTTCTAATATTCTTATGTTTGTTGTAAAAAAATTCAACTGAATCAGTTGCTCATGCCAGATCAAGGTCACATCAAGGTCAGCTTGTAATATTTTTGGTAATAATGGCTTGGTGTTTCCTGAATATATTACCGTACATCTACTTTAATAATATACATACTCAAAATAACAATGCAACATCTTGAGTTACTAAGAATCACTTTATATATAATACATGTTTGTATGTATATTAGATCGTTGTGTGAGTCATTCTTTAATGTGTTACTTCCTGAAATATAATAAGAAATAAACGTTAGACATAGTAAATTTATTATCATAACATAGAGCATGTTAAATAGAAGCATGTATGAAATGCAGATAGTCACATTTCAATTCTAGTAGTACACATGTAATGCTTTCAAGTGTGTGTGGTTTATGATCGGTGCTTCATGAGAGTAATGAGAAATCAGTTTTGATAAGGTAGTTATAAGAGTATCTTGTCTGGTTGGAACATACTGTAGGTGATAAATTAATTACTCTGATGGAAATTATAAGAAATCTGATTGACATCAGTACGAGCATTAACCAGAGAACCTAACTGAGTCGTATCTCACTGTAATGAGGTATACAGGAGTTCTACCTCTGCTGCACATGATAACAGATTAGAAAGAAATCTCTCTCTCTATCTCTTTCCCAGACTGTTGTTTCCTCAAAATATAATGAAGTTATAAATAACATTTATAATCACTTTTATCAATTATTTCAATAATTATCCCGTCTGAGTCTGTATCAACATTAGATTGATCTGAGTTTTAGGTAATTGTATAAATCATAAGGAATTGTATGCAATATGCAATAGTTTGGTTTGAGTCTGAGATTATTGTATCAAATGAATCATTGGGTTGATCTGAGTCTTAGGTAATTCTATTAATAAATCATTTGATTGGTCTGAGATAATTGTATAAAACATATAAGGTTGATCCGAGTCTTAGATAATTGTTTTAATACATCATTTGGTTGGTCTGAATTGTATAAAACATTGGATTGGTCTGGGTCTGAGATAATTGTTTAAAACATAAGGTTAGTCAGAAATGAGATAATTGTATAAATCATAAGGTTGGCTTGAGTCATATAATTGTTTAAAATAATAGATTGGTCCAAGATATTAAATTGTTTAAAACATTATGTTAGTGCGAGTGTGAGACAATTTTGTAAAATATTAGGTTAGTATGAGTCTGAGATAATTGTATGAAAGTCGAGCATTTAGGATAGTCTCATCAGACTCTGAGATTATTGTATTAAACCTAATGTTGATCTGAGACTCTGAGTCTAAGATATTAGTTGTATGAAACATTAGGTTGGTCCGAGTGTGAGACAATTTTATAAAATATTAGGTTAGTATGAGTCTGAGATAATTGTTCAAATTATTATGTTGGTATGAGATAATTGTTTTAGTTGGTCTGAGTGTGAGATAATTGTATGAAACATTAGGATAGTCTGAGATAATTGTCTAAAACATTATATTTATGTCTGAGTATGAAACATAAGATTGGTCAGAGTCTGAGATAACTGTATAAAACATCAGGTTGGTCTGAGTGTTGCTCCAAGATAACTTATTGTTTAAATCATTTGTCTGAGATGAAGTCTTGTTTGAAATAATTAATTTTGTATATAAGGACAGTGACTTGTTTAAATGATCATTCAGAGATGGCTCTCCTAAGTCTGCTGTGTATAAATCATCAGGACAGAGATTCTTAGTGGATTATATGCATTATTATGTCATTTGTTGTCATCACTTTGATTTCTCACTCACACATGCCATTCCTGAGATAGTACAATCTAAATATAGACTCATCTTAAGGTATAAGCAGGATTTCCCCTTTAAAATTCATTGATGGTTGAAATTTGTTCCCACCTGCTAGTTGTCAGTACCATGTCTAAAAACATTTTGTTGATAAATTGCAATATATGCCTACTTTTCTAGGTCACGATGATATAAATAAACCAAGGCTGAATTTTTCTCTCTGAATAAGAGGAACAAGTGTTCTCTGCTCACACAATGAACAAAGCTAAAAAGGAAATGAAAATGTTACATGCAGCATTCTGATATTTCCCCATAGTGTCATCTTCGGAACTTTTAGGAGTAAACTAGTGTCAGATTATGATGTCTGAAACACTATAAATAGATAGTTAATGTTTTCCTTTTCTTTATAACATCTTCCTGGGTGGGTTCAGATTTAGATGTGTATAATAAGGTGACTAATCTTCAGGAAATGAGGCTAGTTCTCAGGTAGACTGTCACCCTGGCCCAGTTCCTGTTCTCAAGAGTTGTGTTAGAATGTTACGATTCCAGTAAATGTCTTAACAAGGTGTATCACTGGCTTATGCTGCACATGTACAGCATTACATAAGTAGAAAAGCTTCTGTTTGAGCTGAGTGTAATTATATAGTGGTGTGAATGCAGGAAGAGGGTAATGACATGTAGGGCTAGCTCTGAGTGTGTGCGGTTTCCACTTCCTGAGCAGCGGTTACACAGAATCTTTTGTAGACAGATGCAGGACTCAAAGAAATTCTCTCCCAGTCACTCTGAGTCATCATTGACAGTTATTATACAAGGGGGACGTCTCAAAAGGCAAAAGAGACTTCACAGATTGTCGACATCAATAAATTATCATGTTAGGGACCTTTAACTTAGTTATGTCAACAATGTGAATTGGAGATAGCACTTCCCTGCTTATCTTGGAACACATTGTGTATCCCCATTCACTAGAGATACAACCATTTATGTAATAAATGTATACCTATTTATACCTATATCTGACCGTGTGAGGCACAGCCTAATGGTTATGGAGAGTGAAAACTGGAATGTGGTCAGCACTCCCCCTCAACTCTCGCATTGACCTGTGATGACCCCTCTAAAAATAACTTTGTTCATCATAACAAAATAAAGCTCTCTCTCCCTCTACATCATGTGGCCAGTAGCACAGTTTGTTATAACTTAGAGTTGATAATAAATCACAGAAAGTAAACAGAATACACAGACTTTGAGTTTCAGAGATAGTGTTATAGCTGTAAATATTTTCCCTTGCAGCCAGACAGATTGTTTCCAAGGTTAAGCAGTATCGATTACACCGAGATGATTTTGAGGTCATTAGAATCATTGGAAAAGGGGCATTTGGGGAGGTAAGTAGGGTATCATAACCAGGCACAATTGTGAAGAAAATGTCTTCAGCATCTGGCTCATTCAATTCAGGCCTATTTCATTTGTCTTCAAGGCTGATGTTAAGTAGCAATTTTCAAAATAAATAAATGTTCACTCACTTGTTTTCATTTCACATAAAACAGAATTTTTTTTAAAAATAATTAAAATTTTAAAAAATTTGAATTATATTTCTAAATGCAGATTGTAATTTTGTGTGTCATTTGTTTCCCCTCCCATTTCAAGTTTCTGACATAGTTGCTAAAAAATACTTCAAGTTGGCAAAAATACACTAGTAAAGTGTAATTTTATATGATATCATTTAAAATCAATGTTTCATTTGCAGGTTGCTGTTGTTAAGTTAAAATCCACTGATAAAGTTTATGCCATGAAGATTTTAAATAAATGGGAGATGCTGAAACGAGCGGAGGTAAGGATACTACGTGAATTTTTTTCTCAGGAGTACATGTAATATTTTCAACGTATTTGCTGTAATTTATTCATGTCATTTAATCTTTAAGGTGCAAAATATTTTGTATTTATAAACAGCCCACAACCAGTGTGAAATTGTTATTCATGTCTCACGTTTTTTAGACGGCTTGTTTCAAAGAAGAGCGAGATGTCTTGGTATATGGTGACAGAAGATGGATTACAAATCTACACTATGCCTTCCAAGATGACAACTACTTGGTAAGTATCGACTTGAAGTGTATCTAAAAAGATAAAATTCCTTATTTAATGATGTGAATATGCATGAACATATGAAATTGAAAACACTCTGATTACTCATCAATGAAAACTCTGTAAGAAAAAAAAAATGACTTCATAGAGGTATTCAGTCAGAAGTAGTTGATATATTAAATCTGTAATTCAATAGTTTAATATCATGAACATGTCATTTCAAAACTTAATAATACTGCATTTCAGTATTTTTCTTTACATGAATAGTGTATACAGGGTTATTTTCTCCCAGTGTCATTTTCGCCCTTTCGCACTTGCCAACAATTTTGCTCTGTTTTAAATTCGCCCAGTGTCAGTTCTGTTTAAGAAAATGTTCTTTGTAAATTGAATTTGCCCTGTTTTAAACTGGCCAACATGTAATTAGGCAAACGGAAATTAAATGGGGGTAAAATTTTCCTTGTATACAGTAGTCATTCTATGTCTTACTCTTTCAGTACCTTGTGATGGACTACTACTCTGGGGGATAATGTTTGTCCTGTGTTATTGATATGTCTGTCTATTACAGTACCTGGTGATGGACTACTACTGATATTTTCTCTGTGTATTTTATGTAATGACTTATCTGTCTATTTCAGTACCTGGTGATGGACTACTACTGTGGGGGAGACCTACTGACCCTCCTTAGTAAGTATGAGGACCGGCTACCTGAGGACATGGCCCGGTTCTACATTGCCGAGATGGTGCTGGCCATCCACTCTCTCCACACGATGAACTACGTCCACCGGGACATCAAGCCAGACAACGTACTGCTGGATCTGACAGGACATATTGTACTGGCCGACTTCGGCTCCTGTCTCAAAATGCTGGATGATGGGACGGTAAGATTTATTACATTGTTTACATTATAATATTGGGACAGTTAGTTTTACTACATTGTTTACCTTGGCAACGGTCACTGTGTAACATTAAACTTTTCCGATAAATACATTTTCAATATGATATGCTTTGTGTAATCAGTATAAAAATTGGAAATTTTCGATAGGAAGTATTCCTGACTTTTAAGTAAATTCTGAATAAAATGGTTTGGGATAATAATTTTAAATAGTCATGCATTAGAGAGTTGCAAAACTAATTAAATTGTTTATTTAACAGGTCCAGTCCTCTGTTGCTGTGGGTACCCCTGATTACATCTCCCCAGAAATTCTTCGGGTAACTATAGAAAGATAATTTATTTTCTGTCTCATTACTCTGAATAACATTGTTTTCTATTCACCCACTGAACTATTGTCATGTTAATGTACCTCTCTCTTGTCCCCAGGCTATGGAGGATGGACACGGCCGTTACGGTCCTGAGTGTGATTGGTGGTCGTTAGGAGTCTGTATGTACGAGATGTTGTACGGATTTACACCCTTCTATGCCGAGTCACTCGTAGAAACCTACGGCAAAATCATGAACCATCAGGTAAGTCAGATTCTTTGATTAATGCATGTACCAGTAACATTCTCTTAAACATCTAAAAATATCAGGGCCCTGTTTTACTAAAGAACTTACAAATTAGACTAAAACTGTTTGCACAATAACATTTTAGTCTTATGTTTACATATAAAATCCTTTGCAAAATGGGGCCCAGAAAATGAAGTTGCACTCATATATTTTAAAGTACAAATGTTCAATACTGTGACATAGGACTACAGTCAGTGTTGTGTGAAAATGTTATAGAATTGAAGTATCCCATTTAACATTTATTCATATTTCTGTTTCTTTTTTTATAGTCCAAGTTTGAGTTCCCAACCGATGAAGATATAGAAGACATATCAGACGAAGCTAAAGACCTACTCCAGCAACTTATATGTGGAGCAGATAGGAGGTTTGGGAAAAATGGTCTGGAAGACTTCATCAGTCACCCGTGGTTCAAAGGCATCAAGTGGGAGGAAATCCGAGACAGTGAGTACAGTGTTTAGTCCTCATTAAAAGATAGTGACAACTCTGTTCGGAACACTTGCTGAATAATGTAGATTGGCAAATAATCAAGTGGTTTTAATTTCATTATATTTGTGATTTATCATTTTTCGGAAAATTAATAAATCATAAGTTTTAAAAGTGTATATGAAAGCTTATAAGAATTTCAAATTAATTTCTTATAGTGTGAAATTTAAACCATCACAATTGTTAGTTTTTTTAGAGATAGTGAAATTTTTATTGTGGAATTGAAATGACTTTCAGTATTCTGTGTTACTTTCTACAGTGAATGCTCCGTACATACCTGAAGTAAGCAGTCCCACAGACACCTCCAACTTTGATGTAGACGAAAGTGACTTCAGGCACACTGTAAGTTTTGGCACTCAAGTGTTCAGGTATACAAGTGAATACTTTTGATAGCTGTATACATTAACAATAGATTTTGAGGGATGATGGTTTTATGATATTTTTTGTAGGATACTGTGCCACCCACTTCTAATGCTGCATTCAAAGGACATCACCTTCCCTTTATTGGCTTTACTTTCACCAAAGACAGGTCAGTTATATAGCTACAGAGTGATTCAAAAGTAAAAAATAATTTTTTTTACAAAAGCATATTTGATTATTGAAATTTAAAACCAAGGATGTCATCTCATACTTACTAATCTTTGACAAGGTGAAGGCTACATAAAAGGCAATATTAAAATCTTAAACGTAGAGTTTTTGTATGCAAAATGCATGGTCAGGTGTTTTGATGTGTATATTAATGGCTTTAAGAAAGTCTAATGTATTTTGCAGTCAAATTTCTGACACTGGAAATCTTCAGGATACCTCAGGGATTGCCACAGAAAACCTTGAATCTCTTGCTGCAGCTGCTTTTGAGAGGAGGATAGCTAATTTAGAGAGGGAAAACAAGGAGTTACAAAGGAAACTAGCAGGTAAGAAATAAATCAATCAAATGGTTCAGTAAAGATGTTCCAAATTTAAATGTAGATTGTAAATAAAAAGATGTGATAAAATTTATGATGTTCTTTCTATCAGAGGAAACAAATTTAGATATGAATAAGTTAATTATTGTACTTTATTATATCAGATAAATGCCTTATTTCCAATTTTTGTAATCAATTCCACACAAGTTATTTTGCATGTTTATAAATTATCGAATGCATTTTCCCTCTTTGTAGAAGCAAATGCCACGATACAAAGAGGCAGTAGTTCAGGGGAGATCAATCCAGCAGCTGGAGCTTCCTCAGCATCTGCTGAATCCGAGGTCCGTCAGCTGAAAGAGGAAATAGCCGTGTTACACAGAGTCGTAGCAGGTACGCAAATAAAACAGCCCTGTTACATAGATTTTTAGCAGGTATGCAAAGGACTAGCTATTTTATAGATTCATACTGTTGACATGGAAATTTATCCATAGGGATAGGCTTCATATACAATAAGAAAGAAAACCCAATAGACAGTACATTTATTTTGAGAAGTTATTGGACAAGGCTCTTAGTGTGCTGAATTGTAGTTACGTTCTTTAGGCCTCTTAACAATATTAAAAAGTCAAAACATTTCAGATGACTGAACAATTTAAACTGTATATTTCCAGAATCTCAGACCGAAATCAGTGAAGTGGAACAAGACTTTAAAAGAGCACAGGACCTCAAAATCGACCTGGAACGTAAAATGAGGATCATTGACGAGGAGAAAATGGCTCTGGAAAAGGTGAGTGATGTAAAGTATCACACAAGCTGTGGTATGGTATCATTTACATGTAGTTTGGGATGGATAGTCATAACATTGTATATTGTATTCCCCCTCTTCCATTTCAGGATTTGCAGGATTTGAGGGACAAGTACAAGTTACAAGCAAGAGAACTCAAAGATGCCGTAGCCAAACAAAAGATTGCCATTGAACAATTTACGGACACAAATGAGTCGTATGTATTCATTTGTTTCCTTTCTGTTGATAAGGCAAGTAGAAGCATTGAAAGCACAATAAGAAATGATACCACTGATTTCTGGCTTTCTTGTAGATTATTGAAATCTCAGTCCAAAGTAAAAGAATTAACAAGGGATGCTAGGAACAAAGATGAAGAAATCGATGAATATAGACGGAAGTTAGAAAGTGTCAAAAACGAAAGGAGGAGGGCAGAGAAAAATGTCCAGGAGGTAAAAGTTACTTTCCTTTGAAAATGATTTAAATAGTTTGATAGAGTCAATCCGGGTAATTTCGACCGACGGGGCAAATCCGAACACCTAAGAATTTATTAAATTTTTAAAAATATTTTTATCTTGTTTTATATTTATTTGTACCTTTATATTTTTTAAAAATTCAGTCATTATTTGTGTCCAATATAATAATATTAATAAAATTACCACATGTAAAAACACATGAAAACTTGTGTGACGTCACCAAAACATCAAAGTGAAAGCGAAACATCAAAGCAGACTGACTATTTGGTACTTCGGTACAATTAGATTTTCTGGTAAGTATAATTTTTTTCTCCAGTAAAAATTAAAGTATATTTGCATAAAACATGACAAAGATGCTGAAAAAACTTAAATCTAAATTAAGAATTATATTTAAAACCGAATAAATAATGAAAATTACCTGATCGACTTTACCCCACACTCCACAATGGATACATAAAGGGGCTTTTCCCAAACAAGTCGTTCCTTAAATTTACAAAAGGACAACTCGTACACTTAATATTCGACCACAAACGCTACAGAATATATTCTAATTTTTATTCTTTTAAGTACAGAGTTAAATATTTGTCTTTTAATTGCAGACATGCCACGGAAATATGTTAAAAAGGGGGTGTACCAAAATTACAGTCCCGAGGACATGGATAAAGCTTTTGATGCAGTAAAAGGGGGGTTAAGTCTTGGAAAAGCAAGTAAAATGTTCAAAATTCCCAAAACAACTCTGAGTGACAGATTAGCTAAAAGAGTGGTTCCTGGGGCTCCAATAGGTCGCCCCCCGGCGCTACCAGCCAAACTCGAAGAGGAGTTGGTAAAAAAAAGTTGAAAATGCGGCTTCCATGGGATTTGGGGTCAGCAGGCAACAGCTACTGGTCAAAATTGGGGTCTAGTAAACAAGCTCAAAATCAATACACCGTTTAAAGGAGGTATACCAGGCAAAGACTGGTTTGATGGTTTGCGAAAAAGACACCCGTCACTTAGCATAAAAAGGCCCTTGAAACTATCAGTGGTGCGCTCACGGATGTTGAATCCGTCTGTAGTTCAATCTTATTTTGACACCCTGTCAAAGATTGTATCTGATCTGAATATACAGAGCAAGCCTGAAGCCATCTGGAATGCTGACGAAACTGGCTTCCAGATGGAGCACCAGCCATCATCCGTGTGTGCTAGGAAGGGGACCAAAGTACCCGGAAGGACATCAAACAGTCGCGAATCTATTTCTACCCTACTTTGTGTGAATGCTAGCGGCAGTTCTATGCCTCCAATGGTTGTTGTACGAGGGAAAACAAAAAGGTGCCTTCAGTCCTGGGGGGTTGAGGATGCACCTCCAGGAACAGTATTCACCTACCAGGCAAGGGCTTGGATGGATGACATTCTGGGCGAGGAATGGTTTCACCAGGTTTTTTTGCCCAACTGCGGTCCTCACCGTCCCCAGCTTCTTATTCTCGACAGCCATTCCAGCCACGAAGTTATTGGGCTGCTGGAAGCGGCTGTCGAGAATGACATCCATATCCTTGCATTGCCCCCACACACGACACACTTTCTACAACCCCTGGATAAAAGTATAAACAGGCCGTTGAAAGCAGCATATATATATAAGCGTGTCTGTTCGGAGCATATGAATAGTAGCCCAGACAACATTGTCAATAAGAAGTCCTGGCCAGGTCTTTTCAGACAAAGTTTCGATAGAGCCCTTACACAGCAGAACATTGCAAGTGGCTTTCGTGCTACAGGAATCTATCCCTTAGATAGATCTGTAATACCCGCTGACGCCTTAGCGCCTTCTAAAGTTTTTGAGTCCGCCACATCTACTCACCAGGGTGCTTCCGTCTCTAAATCTATTTCATCGACAGTGACTTCTGAACCAGAGTCCATATCATCTTTGACGACCTCTACTGACGACTCGACTCCCTCCACATCCTTCCAGATTCCTTCTATCTATGACCCTTCTGTGTCGGCAACAAGTCATTTCTTTCTCCGCCGAGTCAGATGTAGCGCCCAGCCCAATTCCATCTGCGTTGACCACTTCATCTGTTGTATCTAACTTTCAGCAACCTGATAACATCATCTCTCTTGAAACCAATCAACCAGTCGATAAGCGTACTTCTAGCTTTGTTAGTGAACTTGCAGTTGCACCGTCTTCTTCCAGAGATCCAGATCCTTTTTTACCAATTACACCAGTGGCCGATTCAGATGATCAAGTTTTTAATCTCTCTGAAACTGTTTCCGCCTCACAAATTCTGTCTGATCTTGCAAGTGGTGGTGTAAATGTTGAACTCATTACTCCAGAATGTGATGTCAACAATGAATTTTCAGATTTGTGGAATAACCAATTATCTACCCTCTTTGATGTCCCGTCCCCTGAGCAGAAAACACGACCAGAGTCGCAAAGTAAGAGAAAACTTACTTCCCATAGACTCCTCACATCAGATGAAATTTTACAAGAAAAGAAAAGGAAAGCAGAAGAAAAGAAAGAACAAGAACTCAAGAAAGAGATGAGAAAACTAAAAAAGGAAAAAGTACCAAAGAAAAGTGTGAAAAAATAGACTTGATTTAACACTGTATTTGAAAATGTTGTTAGTTATTTTGTTCATAGTTTATTGAAAGCTAATATATATATAACAATTACGAATTATATATATAATTATGTTACTGTTACATAAATAAAATCTTTATATATATTTCCCGACAAATAAAAAAAATTCAAGAACAGCATTTACATCGATCTATTTCTCTGAAAAAATTATAATTTTCCTCCTTCAATTAATTTTTTCCTTCGCGTTCGAAATTTCCCAACATGGACGAAATTACCCCATTTCTCCGTTCGATATTACCCCGTTGTCAATCGAATTTACCCCTTCCGTACCTACAACAGAAAAGACATAGATTTCATATCTGATGACGAAATAAAGCGTCAAAATAACATGGAATAAGGAAGTTCTCAAAACGTTTTATATAATGGGATATTAATAAGCCTCGAGCGTTTTCTGGTTGCAATTATATTTACGATCAAGACCAAAGGTGTACGAAATTACCCGGATTGACTCTAAAGGCAAAGATCTTCTATGCTGTTGTAGAAATGAAGTACATGTAGAGGGAATCAACTACACTTTCTTATGTTTGTGCATTGTAATAATTACCATTCTTGGAATTTATATTCAGAATGTCATTTTAAGATCAGACACTATTTGAACCATTAATGATACAACTTACTCTTATGATAAATTACATGAAGCTCATTTTTATTACTTCTTTATGAGTAGAGTGTCCACAAATGATACAAGATTATTTTCACTAATAATATAGAGATGCACACTATCCTTTGTGGACTTTTATTGCAGTAAATGGTTAATACATAGTATACTTTCATACTTATCCTCTCTGTAACCTGGACATGTGAGGCCATAAATACAAGGTATATCTACTACTTAACGTCATTTCCTTTGCTTTCTGCAGCTTCATGGCCAGGTGGACGAGTATCGAGCCGATTCCAACAAGGAGAGGAAACTCAGAGAGCGAGCTGAGCAGTACTCAAGGGAACTGGAGCAGGAAATAGAGGCCGCCAAACGGAAAAATATCAGTCGGGGGCCCAGCGCAAGTCAAGTGTTAGAAATGTCTCAGGAAATCTCAAGGTACATGTGCACCCAATATCCCACATCATTCATTAGTTGTAATTGTTTGGTTTTCAATGGAATGTCTTCATGCTTTGGTTTGAAGATCAACAGATTGTATGATGCATTGTACTGCATCATTGGTTATTTTCTTTTATTTTTTCACAGGCTAAAAACAGAACTTGACAGAAAAAGTGTAGAAGTAGAAGAAACTATCACAAAACTGAACTCTAAACACCATGCAGAAATAAAGGACAAACAGTTCCAAGTGTCAGAAGTGGAGAATAGAAACAAAGACTTGAACCGTGAAAACAGTGCATTAAAAGAAAAGTTAAATAACCAAGTATCAATAGAGGACTTAATTAACCAAATACAGAGACTTAAATTACAGTACGATAATACAGAACGGGAAAGGTCACAGATCAATGATGAAAATGAAAGACTGAAAGAAGAAATCGCCTTCGTAAGTTTCTTTGATATTTGTGTCAGTATTGTTAAAATAGCTCGTTACTGCATATTTTGATGAGTGGGGAAAGAGGGTGCAAAATAATTAGAAAAAGGATGAAGAAAATTGAATATAATGCATATTTTAAAAGATGAGGATAGTTAATGAAATTATGATTTATTTTTACACAGCAACAATCCACGATGAATGACGTGGTGAAAGAGAAGAATCAGCTGGAACAGGAGATGAGGGAGATTTATGACAAACGGGAATCAGTGGCTCAATGGGAGGCTCAAATCTCAGAGATCATCAAATGGTAAGATTTATCTCACACAGCTGTGTAAAGCTCAGTAGGGCTCATTGGGAGGCTCATATCTCAGAGATCATCAAATGGTAAGATTTATCTCACACAGCTGTGTATAGCTCAGTAGGGCTCAATGGGAGGCTCAAATCTCAGAGATCATCAAATGGTAAGATTTATCTCACACAGCTGTGTATAGCTCAGTAGGGCTCATTGGGAGGCTCAAATCTCAGAGATCATCAAATGGTAAGACTTATCTCACACAGGGGTAAATAGCTCAAATGGGTTGGGGATCTTTGTAGTCATTAATTTAAAAAGGATTTTTTTATCACAACTTCACAAGACTTCAGTGCTTGTAAAACATTTTTTTAGTGAATTTAAGTTAATTTCTTACAAAGGCCAAAGGAATGCTGTTTTTTTTTTAGACGAATTGATGTTTTCAAGTGAAACATTAAAAAAGGAAAATATAGCCAGTTTTGAATGATGGAATAAATTCATCTGTAGAATTTAAATACTGCATCCCAAAAAAATTCCATGTAATCATAAAGTTTGTCATTATCCATTTGATGTCAACAGGGTCAGTGATGAGAAGGATGCTCGTGGCTACCTCCAAGCCCTGGCCAGTAAGATGACAGAGGAATTAGAAAACCTCAAAGTGATGGGCGTGTCTGACGATGGGGTTAGTACACAATAACTAAAAATCATCAAGTTTAGGTTTATGGCATTAATAAAAGGAATTAATTATACGTAAAAATAAATTTGAAAAATCCTTTAAGTCATGGGTGTGTCAGAAAATGGGGACAGTAATCTATGTTAAAAAAAAAATTGCCAAGTTTTTTGGCATCAATGAAATAGAAATTCATTTTTTAAGTTTATAAAAAACTTGTTCCAGGGACGTCAGCGTTGGAGGAACCGGCGGTCCCAGAGACTGGATAAGATGGAACTGCTGACCCTCCAATCTAATCTGAACAGTGAAATCCAGGCCAAGACCCAGATCAGCGAGGAACTGACCCGGGTCAAATCTCAGAGCGTCAGCCTTGAGAAGTAAGGACTTATTGAAGTTTATGCCAATTTCCTCCTCGTAAAGATGTCTTTAGAGGAAGACTCACTTTGAATAGAAATAATGACTTCTGAGTGTAGACATGCATGTATATACTAAGCTACATTATTTTGTTTTCCTTTTCAGTAAAATTGAGGAACAGAGCCAGTTGATTGAGAAGTTGAATAAGGACCTTGATGAACTTCGAGCTGAGAATCGACAATTACAGAACCAGAAACTCAGTGACTGTAAGGCATCAAAACACGTAGTTTTAAATAGAGAGAGGGTATTGTTTTTCATGTGTACATATATCAAGACTTTTTACATAGTGTGTATTAGGGCTGGGACGAAACAACTTTTTCTATATCGATAGGTATCACGATATTTGAGCCACGATACGATATTTATCACGTTATGTTTAATTGCTTATAAAATCTTTTTTTGCATTGAAATAAACAATTTATTTCTTTGCAAATGAGAATAATTTATTCAAAAATAGATGTTTATATGTGTAAAACAAAAGTTTTAAAATAAAAGTTGTGTTAATTATTATTTATTTCATATCTATATTTATATTCAACTTATTTATTTTATATATTACACCCCAATTGTTAAATAAACAAAGATAAACAGAAGTCAGATTTTTTTGGGCGATATTTCGATATTTTTTCAAATGTATCGATATGTGTATCGTCTTCACATATATCACGATATATCGATATCGCCATATATCGTCCCAGCCCTAGTGTGTATTGTGTGAAATGTACACACAGGTCAAAACTTTATGAACTCTTATTGGCTTCATGTCTAGAATCTGTAAAAAAAATAATAAATGTGCATCTCATAAATACAGTCAAACTTGTCTTAGCGGCCACCCGAAATCAACGGCCACTTGCGGTCAGCGGCCACTCTCAGTTCCCCCCGATGATTTTTACTATATATTTTAACTTGAATAAACGGCCACCTGTGCAACGCGGCCAGCGGCCACCCAAATCCTTCCCCACAGCTGTATTAACACTGTAATAGGCGGCCATTTCGTCATGTCTTTTATACACATTCGCTTGGGTAATTGTGTGCCCAATAGTAAATTTTACCTATTAAAGCAATTAAACAAATTAGTTTTATATACGCTTAACTCTGTGTTAAAAATATATTTGTCCTGTTAGATCAATTTGTAATTATTTTCCAAGATCGCTGATTGAAAATCTATAAGAATTTAATCACAATTAATAGTTTTTCCATACCTAAAGAAATACAGGGCTATCACTATTTTCACACCATTTTAGATTTTGATTCCATGTAGAAGCCCTAATTGCTACTCTTGTGAAAACAAAATGCTTTGTATGGCATGATTATCTCGTGGATTTCAATATCAGGAGACGATCGATAGGGATTAGTTACGCTCTACTGCACTTGACACCTGTGTAGTAGAATGATTTTCAGCTGCGTAAATACACCTCTCTGGTCAACTAAATAATCTTATTTGTGTATCTGTGTATGTTATATAGAAATTCTTAATTCTGACAGCTTTATAAAAAATAATATTAATAATTTACCAGACTTTAAAAACTTAAGCAAGTAAGTTGATTGCCGATTAATTAAGCTGAAAGGGGGGGCGGGGGGGGGGGGGGGGTCATTGCAGATCATTACCTGAACATAGGATAGTGAAATTTATAAGTGGATTTTATTGACACTTACTGAAATAAAATTTGATGCTTTATTTTATTCACCATTGAAATATCTTTTAATTAAAGCTTGTGTATTTGTTCTTATTAAAAAGATAGTAGTAAGGCACATGTATTTCTTCAAATAATAACTCGATTATAAAATATTTGAATATAACAAAAGCACACTTATGAGTGTATGAAGTTTAACTTTTGTGTAGGAACAGAAACATGCACAAAACCTTAAAGATTTTGAATTCTAAATAAGCATGAATAAATATATATTCACATTAAAAGCTTTTATGAAATCGACCTGTTTAATTATCTGATTAATTAATTTAACTGTAGTTGTTAATGTTGTTTATTTATTGATCAACTGGCTACTCCGAGGGCAAACTGGAATAAGAGGCCACCTGTCCTAAGTGCTTCCCAAAGGTGGCCTCTAAAAACAGGTTTGACTGTACATGAAAATAAATGCTGTTGAATATCACCCACATGTTGTTATAAAAATTCTAAGCTCATGTGCTTGTGAGTACAAATCAATAGACATGATTGTTTGTTTTACAGGGGAGAAGTCCAATCACCAGGATACTAGTCTTATGACATTTATAAAGGGCCAGTTCTCAATACTTAATGACGTAAGTATGAAAAATATTTATTGTTGAAATGAAGAAATAATGAATTTCATTTAATTTTTAAAGGGCCAATTCTCAGTACTTAATAAAAAATATTCATCATGACATTTATAAAGGGCCAATTCTCAATACTTAATGATATGAGCAGGAAAAACATTCATAGTGATCAAGTTTAAGGAATATTACATTTGATTGTTAACCTGAACCTTGTAATCCCTGTTTTGACATCATTATACAGTCTGATGTGGATGAGAGTGTACATGATGAGGACAGTATCAGTGAGGACGCCCTGTCCCGGGGGGCCGACTCGCGGACCAACTCTCGCCAAGATCTGAGTCACCACGAGGAACCCCACCACCCTCCCCCCAGCACCTCTAGTCCTGCCAGCACCATCCACACCAGTCACCCCGCCACTGGCACCACCGAGCAGGTGTACGACCAGCCCTGGGGGGCCTCCAAGATCGGTATCCCCATCAGTCCCTCCCAGAGTCTGCCCGCCCAGCCCAAAACTCATCAGTTCCTCATGAAGACATTCTCATTACCATATAAATGTAATCACTGTACATCACTCATGGTGGGCATTCAGAGGCAGGGAGCAACGTGTAGTGGTGAGAATTACTTTGCCTGATCCACACAGAAAAAGTTCCTTTATTATCTTACAAAGTTAATATGTCTATTTAGTGGTAAAATATATTTTGAGAGTTGAAATAATTCCTTTTATTTTATCTTACGTAAGTTCCCATGTGAATTTAGTGGTAAAATATATTGTGGGAGTTGAAATGAATCCTTTGAAAGAGGAAAACATTGACATTTACTTGTATATTACAGAATGTGGGTACTCGTGTCACATCCACTGTATGGAGAAGGCCCCCATGGTGTGTCCGGTCCCTCCGGATCAAAGTAAGTGTGTAGACCGCTCTGTTACTTTGTAACAGTGAGACATTCAAACCTCACCACATTTATGGTATATATATATTTGTCAGTGGCATTTGGACCAGGATTTGTACTTAGTTGTGTATTCTTTCATGTTTCAGCTAAGCGACCAATGGGTATAGATGTTTATAAAGGAATAGGCACAGCCTATGAAGGTTATGTTAAGGTAAAGTTTCTTTAACTGACTTCATGCCAGCATTAAAGTCATTAAGAACATTGCTTGATTTGCACACGAGTTGTGATACTGGAAACATTCCTCATGACATGAAATTTTTTCTTTACAGGTTCCTCGATTAGGGGGAATCAAGAAAGGCTGGACGAGGCAGTTTGTTGTAGTCTGTGATTTTAAATTATTTTTGTATGATATTAATCCTGATCGTAACCAGCCCAGTCATATAGTTCAACAAGTGCTAGATATGAGGTGAGCCTTTATACCGGTAGTTTTGTGTGAAGGACTGATTAGCATATGTATTATGATATAGCTACTGTTACATACTGTTACTTAATGTTTCTCCCTTGTGTTGACAGAGATGAAGAGTTTACAGTAAGCCCAGTGCTGCCGTCAGACGTCATTCACGCCAACAAGAAGGATATTCCCTGTATATTTAGGGTAAATAAATTTACTATAACTTAAAAAAAATTTAGAAGTCTAATGTAGTCATGTTCAAAAATCAGACTTATTCGGTAGCATTTTTGGTTACACCTGAATGTTGGATTATATATCATTCAGGTTTTTCAGTGTAAATGATTTATACATGTATGACTTGGAAAATTATCAGTGGGAAGGGTACATTGTAGAATTTGTGTACATGTGCATTGCATATGTCCTTAAATGGTATATACATGTACATAGGTTTTTCTATGTTATCTAGGTGACAACCAGTGAACTTAATCCACCAGGCTCCAAACACCAGGTGTTAATGCTGGCTGAGAGTGAACAAGAAAGACATCGCTGGGTGGGCGCTCTCAACGAGCTCCACAAACTTCTACGCAAAAATAAGCTTCCAAACAAAGCAGTGAGTATTTCACTTCTACGCAGAAATAAGCTTCCAAATAAGGCAGTGAGTATTTCTCTTCTATGCAAAAATAAGCTTCCAAATAAAGCAGTGAGTATTTCTCTTCTACGCAAAAATAAGCTTCCAAATAAAGCAGTGAGTATTTCACTTCTACGCAGAAATAAGCTTCCAAATAAGGCAGTGAGTATTTCACTTCTAAACAAAAATAAGCTTCCAAATAAAGCTGTTAGTTTTTTACAATTTCTATGCAAAACAAGCTAAAAGTTTTTCCTTTGTGTCAATGAAGCCTGATGATAAATGCAAAATTGATCAAACAGAAGGTGTAAAAATTATGTATCAACATTTATAATGGTTAAAAATTTCTTTTTTCAGGCCTATCTTGCACAAGAAGTTTATGACAATGGTTTATCTCTAGTCAAAGGAACATCATCAGCTCAAGTGCTAGGTAAGTTTTGCATTCTTTTTTAGAAAGATGGAATTATTTTGAATCTTAATACTGTTCTTGTAGGTAGCGATTAGAAATCTATGTTTGGTTCGCAAATTGAATCAGTAATTTGATTTACAGATTCAAATCGTGTGGTTCTGGGGACAGAGGATGGACTCTTTGTTGCCCAGTTAGCTAAAGATGGTAAGTAATATAAAACAAAGGGGGGGGGGGGGAGACTGTGATTCTGTCTAGATTTTGATGGTTATTTGCAGTTGTGCAGACTCAAATGAAGACATGACTGTATTTCTGTTTACAGTGTTGCTAAGAGTTGGAGACAAGAAACCCGTCTTTCAAGTTGAACTGGTTCCCAGTGAACAGCTTGTGGTCTTCATCAGTGGTCAGTATAAATACATGTAGATACTTAATAAGTTTAAAAAGAAAGAATGTACAGTACTTTACATTACAGCACTGTGGAATCATTTGTAGAATAAATGTTCAATGAATCTAAATCTTCTGATTCAGAGAGGTAGTTTCATTGGTACCTTGTTTATATACAAGGTACACAAATTTCAGTAAAGCCAATATTTTGACAGAATTATAGTTCATGAGGAGGACATTCATGGGAAAGGGTGGCCTACAAAATCAACAAACATTGGTCCTCCATAGATAATGATGATTCCAAAAAAGTTGATGAGCTTATAAAATTTATCCAAAATTTGAGACTGTCTCATAAATGAAGGGCCTATAATTTGCCAAACATATAATGAATGTATGTAGAAATCAATGGTAGATTGTACATGGATTTTTTTTAAGTTGACTCATTAAATCTTGTTACAATTTGTGCTAAAACTTATTTTCATGTGTAACAGAATTGTTTTTCCTCCTTTATACCAGGTAAACAGAAGCACATAAAGCTGCTCCATCAGTCGGGGTTGGAGGGCCATGACACAGACCCGGTTAAGATCCAGGAGACGCGGGGGTGTCAAATGTTCTGTGTGGGGTCAATATCTCACGGACTACAGGGCGGTAACATCACGTGTCTCTGTGTCGCAATTAAACGGACTGTGCAGGTGTATGAACTGAACAAAACACGCCAAAAGTTTCGCAAACTGAAGGAGATTCAGGTGCCCGGGCATGTGCAGTGTTTAGAGATGATGAGTCAAGGGCTGTGTGTGGGATGTCCTTCCTATTTTGCTATTTATAGTGTTCAAGGGGATTCCCCACCTACAGGTTAGTCGTAGCAGTATTGTGACATGGATTAAAAAAGGGGGTTATCTCTCATTTCAAAGGGCAGTGAAATATAGCAGAGAAATTGATCACCACTATTTTAGAATTGATTCAGTCCAAGATGATCTGTTTTCTTTTAGGCCATAATAAAAATATTCCTAGATTCTCATCCCCGCTCACCCCGATTTTATACCCCCACCTCGATTTTTTTTATTTCTGTTTTTCTTCATCTTAATTCTGATCGGGATCGGTATTCATCTACCATTCTACTTTCATTTTAAATCCCACGAAAGTCGACACGATTTTGACAGCTGTAAAGATAGTAATTGCTGTAATACATGCATATATATTTTAAACAAGGGTCATAGGTTGAAAAAGATTGGTGATGATGTGATGTAAGAGATAATTGAACCTTTACTAAATGACTTTTATTCGGGTATTGTATATAAAATTACACCGATTGACCAGGTCAATAAAAAATCTGCAAAATTGAAAAAATAAAAAATATAAAGTAAAAGCCGCCCGCCCGCCTCGATTTAAAAAAAAAAATCGGATGAGAATCTAGCAATTTATTTATTATGGCCTTATGTCAAGTGATTATTTTTTCATTAAGAAAGTTTGTAGTACTTAATATTATCATCTAAGTGAATAAGTGCCTAATTTCTAACTTACCAGGCATTGGCAAAACATCGAAAGTTTGATAAAGTCAAACATTTGTGAAAAAATAGTGATTTAAAAAGAAAGCCTAAGCTTGGAGGAGATGATGCTTTTGTATGGAAGAGATACATTTTTTAGAATTTATAATTCACAATATATTTGATTTGTAGCTTTGTTGAATGCTGAGGATAATTCTCTCCAATACCTGAGTCGAACACAAAATGACTCCCTGCTGGCAGTGGAGTTACCAAAGAATGAATTTCTACTGGTCTTTAGTGGTAAGTTATCGAAGGAGGAAATTGTAGCAATGTTTAAAATTAAAGCAGAATTCATCTAAGTGGAATGAAAGTGACACAGGCATAAAGAGTCTGTAATGAAACAATAAACAAAAGGAATTAATGAGAATGGATCTATTTTTTATCCTGAATTAGGGCTTTTATATAATGCATGTACTGCTTGGGTAATTTTATTTGATTGTATATAATTTGTTCCAGTTTGTGGTGTGTATGTAGATTCTAGTGGGAGAAGGAGTCGTCCCTATGAACTCATGTGGCCAGCTCAGCCCCACTTTGTCTGTAAGTTTATTCTGCTTATTCAGTTCAATATAATGACATCACCGTGTTGGTATGCAGTCATAATAAGATATAGTTTATAGACACTGTGGGATTGATTGTGTAGTTTCTTAAATCTGTCTGAGTATAATCAGCTGATTGTTTTGTATATTGTAGCCTACAAGGAACCCTACCTCACCTGTTATACAGAGAACACAGTGTACATGTTTGAAGTCAACCAAGGAGAGTGGGTCCAGACACTGTGTTTAAAAAAGGTAAACATCAAAAAAAGAAGGGGTGAGATAGAGCTACTAAATGAAAATACATAGTAAATTAACTATAGTAATGATAGCACACTGTTTGCTTGACAAGTTATGAACCCTTGACCCAAAAAAGTAAAATTAATGTCCTTTAGGTCTATAGTTCAGATCCTAGTACATTGAAAGTACATTATATTTCAGTAAAAGAACATTATTCTAAGCAAAAGTTTAATTTATATTGATGAGAAGGAAAAACATTCCTGTACCAAAATTGAAAAATCAGTGTTGAATTTTGGGCCTCTGTTTTTCACATGGTTTTGGAGACCTGAACTTATAATACCTGTCTATCATCTGCTTATGTACATGTAAACGTGAAATAATTATCACTGTACCTATCTTTTTATGTACAGACAAAGCCCCTATCAAGGGACGGCTCATTGAATCTCTATACCAATATAGACATGCAGTATATTGTCTACTTCAAAGACCTACACGCAGGTAAGGCAGAAACTTTCTATGCAGAGCAGTAACTTCCCAATACATGTGATCAGAAGAAAGTATTGAAACATTTTTATTTTTCATATTTTAGAAGAAGACACCTTGGCTATATCGGAAATTTTTAAGGGAAAAAGTGTCAATCGTAACAAACGAAGGTTTTCTTTTAAAACAAGAGACGATCACGATCGGGGATCGCGGGGGTAAGTCCATTTCAACATTTCATCCCTCTACATGTCTGTAATCTGATACTAAGAACTCAAAAGTCAAATTTTTAGTGTGGGTGGAATATTTTTGAAAGGGGCATCTGCAGATTTTTATTACAGTGTAATAAGTTGACATTTATTTTGTTTTTAATCAATATACTTGCACGTAAAATCATATCTGAGTAAGTTTATAATTTAAGCATTGTAATGTGATGGATTATTAAGTATTTATTAATACATATATACAGTAGGTACAGGGATATAAACTCTATGTAGATCATTTATACATGTGTGTATTTGTAACATTAAGTAATGTGAAATTTTATCATGACTATATACAGTACATGTATAGACATGTGTTATTGTCCCTCATTTATTGGGTATCATATTAAAATTTTACAGATTTTAAGTCATTTCAACATGTTCAGATGAAGTGATATCCTACATTGTATAGAAAATCTACAATTCAGAATATCTTACTGTCTATACTAGCATGTCTGCTCACCGACTCTAATCATAACCCCCTTTGGCATCATGACCTAATCCACTTTGACTTCTTAATTTATGACCAACATATACTGGCATTCTACTAAGCATTGGTGACTCTTAGCATCTTGACAAAGCATTTTGAGACTTACACATAAAACAAAGCATTTTGACTGCCATGTAAACTGTGTAAAGCATTGTGACTGTAGCCAATTCACAGCACCATTAGGACCTTTGTAATAAAGCAGGGCGTAAGTGTATGGAAGCCTCCTGAGCTAACTTTGATATATAACACTAAGGATCTGTGTTCTGTAGCCCTGAACGGAGATCGCGGGAAATCTCAGCTCCGATGTCCTTCAGTCATGTGGCTCACATGGGCCCGGATCAGGTGTTCTCCTCCGGCACCGCCCACAACGTTCCTACCGCCACCCAGTAAGAATCGTACCCTCCCCCACGGCTTGTACTAACCCTGCATGTCACTGCCCGCTAGAAGGCTCCACTCGGTGGGGTGTGGGGCTCCCTTTGCTGGCTTTAGCTTGCAGGCTATGCCAAATCATAGTAGAGTTAGACTGTAGTAGTGCAGATTTAGTGGAGTTTTCACACAGGTGATGGGAATCTTTCCTCTTTAACACAGCCTCCTTTCATTTGTAACTTCTTAACTTTCACTTTCATTATATACTGCACTGAATTTTGCTGTATCATGTGGGAAAGAGATTTTGTTTTTGCATGAAATCCTCTTAATGGGATAAGAATTTTGCAGCATGAAGGAGGATTTGGAAGAACAACACTTGCATGTATGTCGGGGTTGGGGGTGGAGTGTAAGTGCATTATGTTTGCAATGAAAGAAGGGGAATTTCTTGCTTATTCTAGCTTGAAAGGAAATGCTGAAAGTATGAAGCAGGTACATTTATTTTCAGCACCACAAAATGCAAAGCTTGTGTAAAACTGCATGCTTTTAATATATAGTCAGATCTTTTGAGAGTGAGAAATTCCTGCGTGAGAGTGGACATGTGTGCAGATTGTCATTGCATGATTGGTATTGGTATTGTGTGCTATTGTTTTAGTCTATGGTTTCATTTTCCATATAAAATGATGAAAGCATGGAATTATCTAAGAATTTTAAGAAAGCTTTCAGAAAAAGCCTTTGGGCAAACATTATGACAGTTTAAAGTATATAGTATTAGGGCTAGTAGGTTGAGAGAATCTATAAGCCCAGATACATGTTACAGATAGAAATTTTACCTTTTATCTAGGTCAGACAGGAGGTCGAAGATTATATCTGGTCCAATCAACTTCAGTCATGTGGCCCACATGGGACCAGATCAAGGAATGCAGGCCCTGATTGACCTGCCCAGGGTAAGTTTATAATGTATCCTTACACTAATATATACATATCTATATAATTGTATGTTTTACTATGATCCCTATAAACAGATCTTGGAGGGATTTACCTGATTCTATTCTGTTTGTCTGATGACCATTGAAATTTTTTTCCAACAGTTTATTTTGTTTGGGAATTTTTTTTTCAAAACTGTAGAAAAATATATCAACAACTTTTAACATGTGTACCTAGAATTTTCAGTGATTTGTCAAAATTTTCAAAAAGTGGGGTTTTGAAGATTTCATTGTGCAAGATTCAATGATGAACTGTAGAAATTTGTACTTGAATAAAAGCTTGCTTATAACTCATGGGTAAATCCAAAAAATTGAAAGGTCAAGGCCTCAACTATTGGAAGCTAATAAAGTGTTCATAGTAGATGTATCTGATTTAATGGTTATATAATAAATAATGAGTAATTATCATTGATAATAAATTGGTGACCTTTTGACCTGTAGGGTGCTCAGAGTGGAAATGGAATGCCAACAAGCCCAGGGGTGGATCCAAGCCAAAAGAACAAGCTCTTCTCCATGAAAGCTCTCCAGGAAGTTCAAATGAGGGGGGCCAGGACGTCAATGGCACATCCAAATGGTGAGTCACTTATAGGATTCAGGGAGGGGGAGGCAGGGGACTTTCCCCTTCGAGACTTAAATGTGTGAAAAAAAAAACGGTTCTTTGTATACCCGAGTCATATCCCAGTGACAGATTAATAAGATTTAGTAGTTAATTCCATTATGATTAGATATTTTACATTCAGAAACCTTGACAAGGAAATATAGAATAGTATCATTATATACTGGGGGTTAACAATGTATTCTGTTATGACTGTGATGTTTACAGGAAGTGCCCGGCGTGATTCAAGTTCAAAGGTCGGCGCTATGAACAACAGTCCTCGTCAACCGTCAGCCTCATACCCTGAAAGTCCCGACACGTCTAACGATACGTCATCTCTGGGCGATCTCTCCACTGCCATATTTGAGGTGCGTAGTCAGGACGGAGTTGTCTTTCCTAGTTCTCAGTAGTGTTAGACTTTGAAGACCCTGTAGTATTTTTGACAAACACCTGCTTCAAACAATTATTGATACATTTGTTAAAATTTGTTAACTACTGCTTACAGATAGACATGTAAAAATATTAAAAAGGTAGGGCTTATTTTCGTGGGATTTGATAATTGCATTAACTAATTACTTAAACACAAACTCCTGACCACATGGTTTAATGGAATTTTTTTTTTCCACATTCATTTATCCATGGAAAGGGTATGAAATAAACATTGAGGCAGTTCAAATAAAGAAATAATTAAAACAAAGCACTATTATATAAGCAAAATAATGAAGCTAGGGTTTGGTATATTTTTTTATTCTAATGCATGTTTTTTTTTCTAGAAATTAAACTGATTTTTAAAAGTATATTTTAAAGCTTCTCCTCATCAATACTTTTTATTCTTGCACTTATTTTTGGGGTTGAAGTTGTTTTTACTTTTCTTGACTACCTTCTACATGTAAGGGAGGCCACTCACCTTCAGCTAAGTTTATCTCATCTCTCTTTTAGTACATTGATGATAGAAGGGATATATTTGAAGTAAGCCAATTTATGTTCATGTACAAAACAAGTATAGAACCATCTAATACAGATACCATAGTATACCATTTGTATATATATATGTGATGTTAGTGCCATGTTGCATGGTCCAACTGCTCACTAATTTCTCATTTATCATGTAGAAACTCTCCAATGTATAGGTGAGTTTGTGGAAGGGGGGGGAGAAAATCGCTTAAAGCTTGACACTATCTCATGCCGTCTCCCTCCATGGTTCATCCCCTATCATCATCACATCTGTTACATACACTGCCAAAAATAGACTCTTCCCATTCCACAGGCAATTAATTACAGAAAATGATATCCACATTATTTAAAAATAAATCTAAAGAATTTTTACTAATACACATGGAATATCTGCAGGATTCAAAATATCATGTATTTTTAGAAAATAAAGAGAGGATATTAAATAATGGAAAACTATTTCTTATTGCCCTTCTTTTAAATTCATATATAGCCAGCCTAAATGTGTATATGTATACATGTATAAATATTACATACGTAATCATGCTATCTGTACTTAATATACCTGGGCATAATCTCCCGTCGACCTGTATCATTACACAACTGGTTGCCAGGGTAACCTGTACAGTGACATCACTTAGTAACTGCTTATTCTTCTGCTTACCACAGGTTACCACGGTGTCGCCGGGGACTCGATCTGTTAGCAGCAGTGTGTCCAATGCTACCTATGATAGCTCATGGCATCAGTGACTTTCAGGTCTTCATTTCTGTCGTGCCTCACTCACTTTGCTTAGCATTCCCTTCCTTTCACACTGCAGATGATTTCAGCATGGTTTATGTTGTGGGTTACATACAAGCTGTCTCTCTGGGGTTATTGGATGATATATTTCCGCTGAGGGTACTTGTATATTTATGTGGAAATAGGCTCAGGTTTATAGCTTACAAGATTGTAGAAGTAGGCTTAGGTTTATAGCTTACAGGATTGTAGAAATAGGCTGGGGGTTATAACTTCTAGGTTTGTTAAAAAAGGCTGAGGGTTATAGCTTATAGGATTGGGAAAATAGACTGAGGTTTATAGTGTATAGGATTGTGGAAATAGGCTAAAGTTTAAAACTTGTAGGATTGTGGAAATAGGTTTAGTTTTATAGCCTATAGGATTATGGAAATAGGATGAGTTTTATAGCCTGTTAGGGATTGTTGAAATTTTACAGCCTGTAGGATTGTTGAAATTTTATAGCCTGCAAGATTGAAATAGGCTTAGTTTTATAACCTGTAGGATTGTGGAAATTTTATAGTCTGTAGGATTGTGGAAATAGGCTTAGTTTTATAGCCTGTAGGATTGGGAAAATAGGCTGAATGTTATAGCTTATAGTAAAGTGCAATTAAACTGAGGATTCAAGATGGAAAATAACAGTGTGTTACAAGTTTAAATCTTATATGAAAGTTAAGATTGTACTTGATAGTAGAAATAGAAAATGAAGATAAATGGTGTTTTAAATAACTATGGTGTCAAATTAATGGTAATGACCTTTAGGATAATGAATTAATATGCTGTCAGGGATTTAGCTTGTTGGATAGTGAAAATGGAAAAGAGGGTTCAATGGAAAAGGAAAAGAAGATTTGAAATGTATGTAGGTTTAGAGTGTCAAAGGGGTGTTATAAGTTAGTTGCAATGCGTGGCACAATGTTTGGAACATTGCTGACATGGTTAATGAGTAAATAATGAATATAAAAATTGTTCTAATATATATGCATAGACTGATGGAAAAAAAATACAAGGCTAGAATTAAGAGAAGTTTTGTTTTTCTAATTTTGTAAGTAAAATAGGTTATGAGCTAAGACCTTATAAATCTAGACAATTAATTAGCTCAAATGCTTTTGGTTGGCTGAACTAAACATTATCCTCACAGATGAACATGCAGTCTATTTGGAAAAGTATATTTTGTATATTGTGTGATAAATTTCATTTGTTAGGGTAAAAATCTTATGTCAATTTTTAAGAGAGAATTCAGTTGTCAGGGTTTAGATTTTGTTCTATTGATCGATTGTTTCAGTTGTCAGGTTAAGAATGTTGTCCTGTCAGTTATATGATAGATTTTAGTTGTCATGGTGTAAATTTTGATCTATGGATTGATTGATAGATTGGAGTCGTCAGGGTACAAATGTTCCATTGAGTTGTCAGGGTATAAATGTTGTTCAGTATAAGTTGATCCTACAGTGTTGTTGCATGATCCGTTTAAATGGCATGTTGTTAGTGAGTTGTCTTTGATTGGCTCTGTCTTCTTTTTAACAGCAGCTTTCCAATTCAGTATGTGGTCTGACACTAAAGGTTAGAAAAACCGAGTTCTCTCTCTATCAATCGTTTCACGTTCACAGGCATGAGGCATTATGTTCAGTTCATTTTGATTTGTTATGGTCTTAAAATTGTACATCGTTTGATTTTTTGAATAACTTTCGTCATTAGTTCACAATTTTATTTTTTCCAGTTGACAGGTGGCATGTTATTCACTGCCTAACACATGAATTAATAAATGAATTTCATTAACAAGTCTAATATTGAGGCAAAATTATTAATTTTATTATTTTAACCAACTGAATAATTAAGAGAGAAATAAATGATATAATTACTTAATAAAAAGTAAGGCACAATACTTAGAAAAATAATACATAAAAGTCATTACATTTCATTAAATTGGAAATGTTTTATACAGCATCAGTAACATTGTCATGTTTTTAACCAGTTTATAATATTCATGCATCATTTTAACTAGATAACGATATTGACAGTTTTATATGGGTGTGTAACACTGACCCTGTCTTTGTTGTAGGATATCTCGTTTGACCGGCCAGGCACACGACTGTCTGTGGCCTCCACTGCCAGTAGTACCTATAGCAGCGCCTCGGCCCGGGAAAGTCTGTCAGAGGAACATCACCAGCAGGAGGAGCCCGAAGTCGAGACATCTCACCTATGATTAGGCTCAGGTCGAGATCAAAACATCTTACCTGTGATTCATTTCACCTGTCGGAACTCGCCCTGAGATATAGCCAGATGACACTCTGCTGGGGATGGTCACATGACATGGCAGTGTATAAGAGTTATCTCCCCATTGTATTTTAGCCTCCATTGTTTCTAATATACATGGCTTAATTGTTCAGCTGTCGTCATGCTTCAGTGATCACATGTTAGAGAAAAAAATGTCAAGTGTTCATTTTGAATCTGTGGTGTAGTGTTGAAGGGCAGAAATTCAATGTTTAATATAATGTGTGTTATGGACATAATCATGATCAAATTTACTTAATCGGTTCTCTGATCAAAGTCCTTCCTCCCTCTGTTAGGAATCTGTTTTCTGTGGTTGTTTTCCTCCTATTGTTACTTAAGATCTGAAGAGTTTTTATAATTCATGTACTAGGTCCATTTTGTATAAATTGTCACAAGAGATTATAATACTGTTTTCCCCCTTTGTAATCCTAACTAATAATATATTTGTTTTGTCATTTACACACAGTATTTATCAAGCTCCAGATATGTGATTATGACATGAGAGAAAGATATATTAAGCCTATTTTTAGGTTCAGCTGTTTGGGTTACTAGTTTTACTAAGTTTTTATTACGTGGTTAATTTTTACAGCGAAGGATTATGATTTTTATGAGTGGCTTGGTGTTAATAGTTCTGTTGCTATGTATTGTATCAGCATGGATTTCAATTTATGTCTTCCATTATTTTTTTTTTGTGGTCTGATCTAATGTGATACAACAACAGGTGCCCCCCCCCCCCTATGATGTGAGATGGGCCAGCTCCCCCCCTGTACATGGTGCTCTACTAACTGTACTTAACAAACCAAAGCAAATATCAGTTTCTTTTTTATTTGCCATGTGTACAGAATGGTTCTTTGTTTTTTTGTGCCAAAGACATTTTACTGATGATAGATGGGACATGTGATGTATAAACAAATCTAGTACTTTTGTCCCCTTTATTCTTCCAGAATTGTTATTTTGACGATGGTTTGTTTTCAAATTTTATGCTTGCTTCTGATATATGATTTAGTATTTAAATAATTTTTTGAACTTCATATTTGAAATTCATTGAAGCTAGCACTTGTTGATAGTTATTAAGTATAGTTCAGTTAATTTGTTCATTATATCTTGGGTTTCTATCAATGTTTTTAGAATTTTTAGAGAAAAAAAACATTGTTCAATTTGTAAGACTAGTGATATTTTGAATGATACAGCCAGCCCTCATGGATCTGAAAAGACAGAAAAATTTGAAATGTGAAGTGAAGAGAGATTTTTTCATAAATGGCAATGCAATAGCTTGTCTCATAATGCATTACATGTCATTCATTATCCCAATAGTGTGTACCAGAATATTAATTATATTAATTATAACTAATATATTACATGGTCAGTGTGGTGACCTGATAGTTGATTGGGAGTGGTGCGTAGATGGGTGTACGGCGTAGATAGGTGTTAACGAGGGACACAACACGTGACATTCCAGTGTCTGGTTAATTAACACTGGACTGGTTAATTAACACTGGACTGTTTAATTAACACTGGACAGGTGTCCTCCACACTGCTAGTTCTAGTACAGCTGCACTCAGCCATCCGTTCTCGTGTTACCATGAGAACCGTGCCATAACTTCTCTATGTATTCTACCTCCGCTAGAACAAATCATTTCTCCGTTTCTTGTATTTTACAATTGATCAGAATATTTTAATGTCAAGGTAATTTTTCATCATGAGCAACAACAGAAACTTGGCGTTCTGAGAAATTAGGTACTAGTAATACTGACTAGCAAATTTTAATTCAAGTTGACTTACCATTTAAAAGCAAGTCCTTAAATCCATCCCCCTCCCCATTAATGTGCAAGATATCTCCCACTTAGAAGACAACAATTTAACCACTGTAAGTGTTGAAGTCCACTGTTGAGCCCCGACCCTGATTTTTAAATTAAAAGAGGACACCTCTTAAGTAAAGTTTATCCCCCTTGCTAGGTTTGAGTCTTAGTCCTTTTAAGAGGTTAGTCTTTATTCCCTCTTCTCTAGTGACATGTTTCAAGTTCAAGGACAAAACTCAATCTGGCACCATAGAAACTTAATCATTATTTCAAGAAGTAATTAATCAGTTAAAATGAATTAATATAGTGATATTTATTTTGAAAAATGCTAAAATCTTTCCTTTTTCCATTCCAAAATCCTGTTTTTTTTTTTTTAAATATTGCTAGGCAATAGAGCATAACTTGTTATGATGTGATGGTTGACCTTTGACTTTTAAGCCTGCATACATTAAGATAGTTGTCTTCTGTACCAGGAATCAAAATAATTAAGTGCAATTGAGGGTGTACATAGTGTGAAGTTGAGGATGTATATATGTATATGTGTCGCTGTATAAACTGCATATCAGTCAGGCTGTTTGTAGCTCCCAATGCGTAGGCCTCTGCTTATTACTGTATAGAAGTTTTTTAACACAATAATTATTAACTATGTATTAAATGCAAATTATAAAAAATGACAATGAAACAGACAATTATTAAAAAACTGCTGGAAATATCATTTGGTTTTTGTTGAGAATCTTTGTTCTGTATAGAACATATACTGCTTGAATTGAGAATTTATTTTTGTTGTATAATATGAAAGATGGTTGAATATATTCAAGAAAAAGAATTGTAAGGACACATGCATAGCTACAGATAAAGCAATTGCTGGCCCATAGGAATTTTTATTACTTTGACCTTCCAGATGACCTTGAATTGCACTTTTCAAGTTCATGCACATAACTAATTGCAGATTTCTTTACAACTAGTGTATATCTGTACTGCACTGGAATTTTCATTTCAAAATAACTCGTTTCAAAATGATCACAAACTTATGTCCCCTGCAGTGGAGATATTTAATGTACCTGTTAAGGAGAAACAAGATGTGTTTGTGAAACACAATATGCCTGATAGCAATTAAGTTCAAAAAACTATTTCAAGCATATAGGTCACAGTCAAGGTCAAAAGGTCATTGACCTTGGTGTCATTTAAAAGAAACCATTTAGTGGAGTATGCATACTAAAAATGAAGTCTGTATCTCTTATGGTTCAAAAGTTATGGAGAAGATTCAAAAAAGGCTATTTTTTGCATATAGATCACAGTTTTTGACTTTAGTGCCAGTGCACTTTGCATACCAAACATAGGAGTCGAATCCATTCTTTTGTAAAGATAGGCATTGAAATTGGGGTTTGCCTTTCTCTATTGGTTTAGCCCCCCCCCCCCTTTTTCAATTTGCTTCTGACGCTCATGCCAAATATGCAGTCTCCATCTCTTATGGTTCAAAAGTTATGGCGAAGGTACGAAAAAGCTATTTTTAGCACATGTCATATGTCACAGTCAAGGTCATTTGACCTTGATGCCATTTGAAAGACCTTAATTAGTTGGGTATGCATACCAAATATTAAGTCTATCTCTCATGGTTCAAATGTTATGGCGAAGGTTAAAGTTGAAGACACACATACATGTATAAGACAAAACCATCCCCCCATCCCCCCCACCATTAAATCAAACAAATTCGGCACCTCCACCTGACTTTCATAGCATGCTAGGAAATATTTTGTCACACGTAATGCACATGTCAAATATGAAAGCCCTATTTCTTCTCAATCAAAGATTATGACGAAAAAATAACATTTTTGAAAAGTAGGTCGAGCATCAGGGTTCAAGGTCATGGGGTCAGAAATCATAGCGTAGCTATAAAGGTCTTGTCACAGGTAATTTAAAATGTGAAAGCCCTATCTTGAGGCTTCTCATCCACTGAAAAGAACTGACCAATGTTAAAGTCTTTGAAAAGTAGATAAAAACTTCAAGTTCAAGGGGTCAAAATTCATAGTTGTATTCAGAAAGGCCTTGTCACAGGTAATACGCATGTACAATATGAAAGCCATATATTTAAAGTAATGTCTATATTGAAAAGTAGGTCAAACTTCAAGGTCACGTGATCAAAAATTCATAATTGTATTTAGAATCGTCTTGTCATGGGTAATACACAATTTTGGTATGAACGTTCTGTTTCTTCTCGTTTAAAACAATGACCAAGGTTAAACGTTTGATACAGACTAAAAGACTGACAGACCTATACAGACGAAAGCGCGATTTAATGTCTCCTCAATTTCGAGAAAGCGGGGGACAAAACACACCAAGATGAAGTAAGTAGATGCATTAACAAAAAGGATGCCATGAAGTACAGACTCTGTAAATATATGTAATTATGGGCCATGTCTCTGCGTTTCATTTGATTAGAAGACACAGCATTAACAAGTGACTCGCTGAAACAAAGACATGATAATGGAAAATCAATTAAGTCATCTGTTTTACTGCATGAGGCTCACATTTGAACTTATTAGTCAAAGAAGATGGGAAGAATAAAGAGAGCAAAATGGTTGAAGTTATTCGTTTATGGCAGAGACCGAATAGGGCAAAAATGTTCATACGAAGACACAAGTGTTCCTCCATGAGCAGGCCTCTTTGCTTCATTTTTTTCCAGGAGGGGGGGGTATGTGTTGTTAAACGTCCCTCTCGATTTTTCTACCCCCGCTTGAAAAGTGGGAGGGTATACTGTAATCGGTATATCCGTCCGTCTGTCTGTTACGCTTTGGGGTACCCATCTCTTATCCGCAACTCCCCTTATACCACTGAGTGAAATTTAATGAAACGTTCACAGAATCTTTATTACATATTGCCATTGTGCACCTCCAATTTATTTTTTGATCCGACACATATTTTGGGTTTACCTGCCACAGCAAAACATGGACTTTGCCTTTATAATCATATGGAAGGCGGGGGTATCATTTAGTGAGCTCGATTGCTCACAATACCTCTAGTTTTTACTCGCACGAAGACGCCACCACTTGCCGGTGGAGAGCTGCAAAATTATAGTCCTATGCTCATCACTTTACAGTCATAGAGCATGCAGATCATTTTCGTACCAGCACCTACTGCGACACGGGGCCTCGGTTTATAGGGTCTCATCCGAAGGACCAGTCGATCTCCACGTCCCACAGTGGAATTCGAACCCGCGACATAATTTAAAACTCCTCACTTCGCGACTCTAGATCTAGAGCAGACGCTCTAACCACTGTGCCACATGGAGATTGGGGGTAATATCTGTACGAATGCTTCTTTTTTTCTATTTTTTTATACCCCCCCCCCCGCTTGAAAAGTGGGAGGGTATACTGTAATCGGTATGTCCGTCCGTCTGTCTGTTACGCTTTGGGGTACCCAGCTCTTATCCGCAACTCCTCTTATACCACTAAGTGAAATTTAATGAAACGTTCACAGAATCTTTATTACATATTGCCATTGTGCACCTCCTATTTTTTTTACTTTTTGATCCGACACATATTTTGGGTTTCCCTGCAACAGCAAAACATGGACTTTGCCATTATAACCATATGGGAGGCGGGGGTATCATTTAGTGAGCTCATTGCTCACAGTACCTCTTGTTTTCGGTTTCATGGAGCAAAGACCCATTATACACCTTAAATTTCAGACAACATTCAGTTGTTAATATTATGGACTGCATTGCGCAGTGGTTACCCAGCGTGCCGTAGTCTGGAAAGGGAAATTGATGCAATGTATATCACAGGTACTTGTGGACAGGACCCCCTCCAACCACCCCCCTCGATATTCAACCCCGGGGCTTTTTGGACATTTTTTTCACAAATTGTATTTATTACACTTATATTCATCATGTGTACAATATGAAAAAATCCCCAAAACCTCAAAACAATCGCTCCACAAAAAAAAATACCCACTATACATTTTAAGGGAGATTATAATGAATAGTGGGGTATTTTTTGTGGAGCGATTGTTTTGGGGTTTGGGGAATTTTCTCATATTGTACACATGATGAATAAGTGTAATAAATATAATTTGTGAAAAAAATGTCCAATAAGCCCCGGGGTTGAATATCGAGGCGGGGGGGGGGGGGGTTGTACACAAGTACCTGTGATGTGTATAGGCCGGATTTCTATTCCTTGACTTCAATCCTCCAAGAAAATTACTTTTTTAAAATTATAGAATGATTTTGCCGAAAGAATTTTCCTCACAGAAGTATTCAATTGAGTCATATCTTTTTTTATGAAAATATTGGGTATATTTACCGTATTTACAAATTAATAACATGTAAATATGAGTTTTATACATATGAAGCTATCTATGCATTTTGTTCGCTGAAAATGATCTTATGTGCGCCTTGCTGAATTCTTTAAATTCATACTCAATCACAGGAGGTTGTCTGTTGAAGATCAGTAGGTGATTTGATTTGTAGCAATATAAAATTATATATTTTTGTGCTGAGCCTATCAAGTTATCAACAGAATATGAACAAAGGGAGATTTTTTTCTCTCTACAATTAATCTAAAAGACAGGTAGTCACAAATTCATTATCTGATTGTTTCATAATTAATTTGACTATAAGCCGACGTGGAAATATGCAGAACCTTTATATTAAAATATGTTCAAATAATGACTGGCCTAGATATTACATGAACACCTGACCTAGCTTACAGCGAAGGCGTTTATAGAAGTGGGATAAATATTTCTCTCAAGCTGCGCATTTGCAACTTTATAGAAGGTAATGCGTGGTGGAGAAGATAATCATTTATAGATAAACATGATTTTGAATCTTTATTGCATATATAGGTGGCTGCAATGATTCGAAAGATTTATCATTTAACTGTATACATGAATTGATGATCTCACAACAAAATTAGTCAAACCCTGGAAGAAATAGGTTCGGAAGCTAGACCTTGCAATTAAAAAAACTTGATATGACCACAGGGACTTGCTCCTGGCGTGTAAAAAATATTTATTAAAAACTAGAGGTACTGTGAGCAATGAGCTCACTAAATGATACCCCCCGCCTCCCATAATGTCGATGTGTTGCTTTATATTGTTTTACGGTAATGTGTAAAGAGGAATAACTCGTCCTATGAAGTGTTATCCAGAAGCTTCTATTATGTGACGTCATAGGTAAACAAAAAATGGCAATGTCCATGTTTTGCTCTGGGAAACCTTAAATACGTGTCGAATAAAAAAGTAAAATAGGAGGTGCACAATGGCAATATGTAATAAAGATTCTGTGAAAGTTTCATTAAATTTCACTCAGTAGTATAAGAGGAGTTGCGGATAAGAGAAAAAGCGTAACAGACGGACGGACGGACGGACAGACGGACGGACGGACGGAAATCCCGATCACTATATACCCTCCCGCTTTTCAAGCGGGGGGTATAAAAATACTACAAAACTACACGTAGTTTTATAGTGTATCGTTTTTTTTCATGAATATTTTTTACACGCCAGGAGCAACTTGTCCCTGTGATATGACGTCCAAAATAAATAGTTTCTCTTTCCTATAAGGTCTTCGACAACTTATAACTATTTTTTGCATAAAATTTAATACATCCCCGCAATCATATTATCATAAACCCATTTTTGTGGCCTTTTATTACACTATAGCTATAGAAGATTTTACATGCATTGTCATGATTATATTTGGTTATCAGGTTTGAGAAGAAATAATAAATTTCTGTACCATGGAGAAATTAAACAAATAACTACAAACATATCAATACATTTATGAATAATTCTCAGTAGAACGGCCCCTTTTCTGATTAATAATTTTTCCGTCCCGATTCATTCTAATGCTGGCAATTTAATTAGGTTAACTATCTCAAAACTCTTTTAAAAGAGATAAACCTTTACCGGCAAACAAGATCGAGGACCATATGGGCCACATTGCTCACCTGAGCACTGTGGCTAGGAAAGAAGAAAAAAATCAATCAGTCAATTAAAATCTTTAATATACGAGTATAGGTGGTCCTAACATACCCCTAAAAAAGGAAGGGAGATATGATTTGAACATGATAACTACCCCCGGGGTTCATGATTTAAACAAACTTGAATCTACACTATCTGAGGATGATTCCACTTTCATTTTTCCTATGGCTTTGTTGTTCTTGAGAAGAAGATTTTAAAGATTTTTCTTATATATTCCGATGTAAAACTTTGATCAGCCATTGTGGCCACATTCTACCCCAGGGGTCATGATTTGAACATACTTGAATCTATATATACACTATACTTGAAAATGTTCCATATTAGGTTCATCTTTTCTGCCCCAGTGGTTCTTGAGAAGAAGATTTTTTAATCATGCCACCAAATTTTCACATTTTCTTAATCATCTCCCCTTGAAAGAGGACATATATGGTCCTTTATTTGAACGAAATTGAATCCCCTTCACCCATGCAAGGATGCTTTGTGGCAAGTTTGGTTGAAGATGGTCCAGTGTGGTTCTTCAGAAGTCGAATGTGAAAAGTTTACAGACAGACAGACGGACGGACGGAACAAGAGATTGTAGTCTTTTATTTTAAATTTTAAATACATTTTCTCTGTGCAAGGAGCTTATGTTATGAATTTCAAGTTGGGAAGAGGAGTATATATATATGATCCTTGCTCACAACTTGAGGGAAATGTCATTCAAAATTGTCTCAAGGGATGCACGCCCAACGGCAGGGCTTCATTTTTCATGTGCATTAGATTTAGGTTTGCTAAAACCAGGTTTTATATTTAGAGCAATATACAGATAGGGCATATTTAATCTGTGCCGTCGAAGGGAAGGGGGCGGGGTGTCAAGCTCTCGAGATCGTCTGTACATAATTAGCTGAGTTTAAAATTATTAACAGGTTGCACTTGTCAAAGTATATCTAATTAATTAGGGCCTTCTGGAACAGAAATTAAACAGCATAAACAAGGAATGTGGGGTTTCCATTTTCATGTGACGTCGAGTCAATTAGAATACATCGGAAATGTCCGAAAAATACCGTGTGCACTCTAAAAATTGATAAACTGAAACAAATTATATAACACCTGTCTTGTACCTTACCATGAACGATAAAAGTTGCAAATCTGATAATGAACAAAAGTTATTTCAATGCAGCATCTTTGGAATGTTGATACGATTTTAGCCGAACACCCACGGATTTCTACGAAACCTAAATTTAGCACCATTACGTCTTGGAATTTCACATACTGAATTTACCGTTTGGAAAGCCCAAGCCAGAAATATACTGGAGCGTGTATACACCGCAAAGTATTTACGATATGGCCGAGATCAACTTTGGTTTGGGTATGTATTGCAGGTTTTTTTTACTTCAAAAAGATTATATTCTCATAAATAACTTACTTTGTTGGGTGTTGTCAAACTGAAAGTGGAAATATTTTGGTCGCCATTTGTATTTTGCTTAAAAATCTAGCCAAAACAAGTTTGTAAACTATTGACAACATACTGTCAGTGTTACGAATAACAATTTTTTATTTGTAATCTACATAATTTTGCATGACACGTACTTAAAATCAATTGAAAAGGAAGAAAAACGATTTTGTGTTCAATGAGGCGTGACGTAGGATATGATTTTTGATCGTAGGTCGATCACAACAAGCAAACACTTCAGCCATCTAAAATCGTGTGTTCCCTCACTCCCACACTATCAAAAAAATTATACATGAACATGTTTTCTATGTCACGTTATAAGAACTAGTTGTCAGCTTTTGCCTGGGCGAATTTTTAAACTTCCTGATAATATTGTTGTCTGTTGTTTGAATAGTTTTGTTACTCGTTCTGTTATAACAGAGAACCCCATGGGCTTGGGGAGCAATGACTTGAGTCGGCTTCTCATGGACGGGACTACGGAACTGCTGACTATGGACCCCAGCGACAACGATCTTGTCCAGCAACTTATTGGTAACTTTTTTTATATATACGATAATACGGTTGAACTTTAGTTTTAGTATCTTAGACAATGACATCTCGAATACCTGATGGATATGTCAAAGTAACTTGAGACACCAACCCCCTTTTTAAAGATATTTTACCCAGGATTTCTCAAATCCTTGGATATTTGGAAAGTTTTTTCTTGGTCCCACTGAGTTTGAGATAGCTCTGTTTGACTTAATTTAAAAGCCATTAGGCTTACATGGTTGAAAAGTTGTACTTTTCTCTCAATGTGCCTTCTTTTTTTGTTCATTAAAATTACTAAATTATTGAGATGTATGTAATTTTTAATGAAAAAAGAACTAAGTTAAAACCAGTTCAAAATTCAAAAAGAAAAAAAATCTGTAGTTGTCTATCTGAACAGCTTAATGAATTCAACGAGATTAAAAGAGAAAATTAAGCCAGTATCATGTTGTGTTATTTATATTTTATGAATGAAAGTTTTTATATGTAAGTCCGTCGTATTTGCTTTTTGTACATTGAGAGAGTTTGTTTATTTTATGTTCAACTTTGACTCAAGTCAAATACAGGCACGCAATCTTTTAAGATCAATTAAGTCATAAAAAACATTTTCCATGCTTATTATAAAGTTATTAAATCCATAATAAATTAATAACAACAAATTAAACTATTAAAGAGACTCATTATTTATTGTTGGAAAGAATTATACCATATGATATTATAAAGCTGCTCCTTTGAAAGAAGTCCTGCAGTATCACCCTGGCATAGGACTCTTCATCCATTATTTTCATAGATATATATAGCTTACCCTAATCCCCATTGTTCTATTTTCACAGCCACTCAGACCCAACAGGAAAACAACTTATTTCAGACAGGGACACAATTCCCCCTGAATCAGACACAGCCCTCAAAGCCCCCCAAACAGGCGAGCGGCAGATCCTCTCATAATAAGACCCCTGACGGAATATACGTGGAAATCACGGAGCAGCCCAAACAGAGGGGGCTTCGGTTCCGTTACGAGTGTGAGGGGCGGTCAGCGGGCAGCATCCCCGGGGAGAACAGTACCTCCGAGAAAAAGACGTTTCCTACCATCAAAGTAAGGAAGGAGAAAATTTCAGAACTTTGGGGGTGGGGTGGGGGCAGATCTTGATAAGGGGAGGGTGGGGATATTACTTTTAATTTACCAAAACACAGATAAGGTAACGGTATTATAATTGTATTATTTTGCCTTGTGTAATGTAAATGACCATTGGTGAACTTCCTTATGATATACAGTGGTAAAATAAATCTGACCTTAAAAACTATATACATGTAATGTTCTATTATGTTTTGATTAAGATAGTATTAAGGTGATGTCAGTGACATATTGGCCTACAACATCAACATGAAGAATGTCATTTACTGTAAACCAACTTTTATTTGCGACGACTTTATTTCGCGATTTACCGGGGGTAAACTAGTTGGCGACGATTATTTTTCGCGATCAAGCCTATTTAGGTTCTATTGTTAATAGACACATAGACTTTAAGAACTGGTTCGCGCAGAGAAATATTCGCGATGACGAGGCTCTCGCGAACATCGCGAAAATTTCTCGCACGCAAATAAAAGTTGGTTTACAGTATTCAAAGTAATATACATGTATTATTTTTCATTTATTAATTTCCTTCCCCAGATACATAACTACACTGGCACAGCTGTGATCGTGGTGTCCTGTGTCACCAAAGACCAGCCCTATGAACCCCACCCCCACAATCTGGTGGGGAGGGACTGTAAGAGGGGAGTGTGCACTCTGAAGGTCAAGGACACCAATGTCATCAGGTAAAGGTTAGGGGGGAAGATCTGGCCAATCAGTGTAGTGTGAGAGATCACATGACATTCTGGACATTTTATTTCATTGATATTTTATTTAGCTTTCCTTATACTGTTGTGCTGCCACTATTATTAAGTAATTATCAATATATGTATTAAGAGGATTGGGCTATTGATTGGGTTTTATAATGTTCTCTGACATTATTATGTATACCTTTGATTTTTTTTCCTGAGTATATAATTTTTTTAAATGGGTTCAGTTTAGGGTGTAATTGAGTGGTTTCAATTATCATGCAAGTCCCATTATTTGTGTGAATGAGAAATATAGTGATAAATTTTGGCTATTAAGATTATTGATAATTGATGGAAACCGAAAGAAGATTTAAAACAGATTGTCCATAAATATAATAAGCTATTTTTAGTGTAGGAATTGATGTTGAAAATTTCTAGGCTGTATTCAACTGAAGGATTTATGTGACTCCAGGTATTTAGGTAACGATTATCAGATTGGAGAGGTGTAAGGTAATATTACCCTAATTCAGGGACAGGTGTTTAACTGTATGTTGTTACAGACAGTTTATACAGGGGTGGCTTAGTGCAGGGATATACATATTTATTGATAGGGTGTAGTATTACCATTGGAAATCAAAAGTCATTTAAACCTTTTTCATATGGGATTTTGACTAGATATAACTGGATGGATTTAAATGCAGTCTAGAAATATTTAAATTAATTGGTTTGAAGTCCATGACACAAAAAATCAAAGAGTGACAAAGACCACAGAAATATTGCTTCCTACATTTTGTTGAATGAATTTATAAATCATTTTTAATCAATATAAACATCTTCATAAATGTAAATTAAATAAAAATCTTTAAAATGATTGGATATTTTAAAAAATGCCTATTTAATAGAATAAAATTTTCTGTTTTATATGGATATACTGCTCTCAACCTTCCATATTTTGTGTGATCAATGTTAAATAACAGTTGTTTTTTTGTTTCTGTTTTTTATAAAGGTGATAAATCATGGAAGTTCTTGACATTTAATTAATTAGTGTCATTCTTTGTTCGCAGTTTTCCACACCTAGGTATTCAGTGTGCCAAGAAAAAGGATGTGGAGAATAACTTAAAGCAGAGGAAAGAAATCAATGTGGATCCTTTCCAGAGTAAGTGAACTCTGACCTCTGATGAACTTTGGCCCCTACAAAAACTGAGTAGTGAGCATGGGGCTTTTGAATTTAAGTCAATAAAAGCCGAAGATGAGATAGTGGCGCATGTAAAAGAAACTCTTAAAGAATTTTTTTTGTGTTTTATCTTAAAATTTTATTTATGACTATGAAAAATCTCTGAAAGTTGTAATTTATCAAATATTGATTAACGCATGAGATGTTTTTCCCAACACCTGGTACAATTTATTGAATTGCACTCTTTCCATGCAGTTGCCTTCTACATTATTTGTTTTAAATTTTCTTTTTATTAAGTGATGAAATTATTTGAATTATGTTTTTGTTTACAGGTGGCTTTAGACACTTAAACAAAGTTAACAGTATAGACCTAAATGTGGTACGACTCTGTTTCCAAGTTTTCCTTCCTGACGAGAGTGGAAAAATCACCCGCATTGTTCCCCCTGTGGTATCTCACTGCATTCACGATAAAAGTGAGTAAAACTAATGGCATGTATTTTAGATTTGAATTATTTGAGGAAATTTTTCCTCTTTAATTATGAAAATTTTATAATTTACATCACATAGATTTATGCGTGTAATGATATTGAAGATTTGATGTTTTTGAATACAGTTATTTTTTATTATTGGTAGAATCTCTAAATGAGTTGATCATCTGTCGAGTTGACCGGTCGTCAGGGAAAGCTAAGGGAGGTGATGAAGTCTTCTTACTCTGTGAAAAAATCAACAGAGGTGAGATAATTGATAGACTTTTTTTGTCTTGTATTGAATAAAAAAAAAGCTAAGACATGGATTTGTACAAAAGTGTAAGGATGTAGAAAATTATTTCAAAATCTTTCCAGGAATGAGAAAAGTATTCCAATTTGTGTTACATGTATTTCAGTGGAACTGATGAAATATAAAACTATATGTTACAATATTTTCCTGTTTCAGATGACATTGTTGTGAGATTTTATGAGGAGACGGAATTCGGTGAATGCCTCTGGGAAGATTTCGCCGACTTCAGCACAAACGACATCCACAGACAGGTACTAAAAAACTCCAAGGTCCACCATTAAAAAAATCAGAACAGGCATAAAAACAAGTCTGTCAGTGAAGGGAACACTGCTGTAAATTTTGGTGTTTGAGACTCTGATGATGGCAGAAATCCAGTTGTAACCAGGTTCTGATCTTATTTAAAGATTTTGAAACAAAGAACTAGAGCCACGGGACCCAAGTTTTGTGATAACTTGACCTGGACCTAATTAAATGATCTTTGTATTCAAAGAATTGTCAGAGTTTTGATATCTCTTCAGGAAGTCTGAATTTCCTCATTTCGAATTACTGACTTTTTTTTTTGGCAGTGTGCTATTGTGTTCTGTACTCCACCCTATAAAGATACAAGTTTTGATATTATCTTGTGAAATCTCTGGGAAGTCTTCCTCATTTTGAATTAAATGTATACTTTTTTTCTTGCAGTATGCCATTGTGTTCCGTACTCCGCCTTACAAAGATACAATGATCACGAGACCAAAGGAAGTTAAGATGCAACTCAAACGCAACAATGAGCCAGAAACCAGTGACCCCATCCCCTTCATTTACATGCCTGAAGATCCAGGTAGATTTTTAATTGTCATCCATCTTTACTTACAATTAGGTTTCAGCAATAAATTAAACACATGTACTACATGTAAACGTATAAATTTTACCTCACTATGTAGTAATATTACATGTAATTTAGTTTCTCTGCTTACATGAATATGTACATTTTGATACACACACTTTTCAAGGAATCGATAGCCTGATCAGGTCAAAACCAACATAAAGACTATTCTAATGGATTGACATACCTGTTCATTTTTATGTGATTTACATGTATATTTTAACAAATTGGTTTTCATGGTCATTGTGCTATTGAATGGTGGCATAAAGAAATAAAAATATTATATTTATTAGACTGCATACAAAAACGTTTTTCACTATACTCTGTAGACTATGCTGCATTTCGCCAAATATAGACCTTATCCAGTATTTATACATGATGCTTGATATAAAAGTAAATGGTTACTGCAGTGATCCTAATCATAATACCTGTATTGTTATAACAGATCCTGACAGAATCATGGAGAAAAGAAAGAGAAAGGCTGATCAGCTGAAGAACTGGGGCTTTGATGGTGAGTTCTGTCTCCATTTTACCCAATACCTTATCACTGATACATAAATTTTATTCCTCATCACAACTGTATCTCAAATTCTGTTTTATATTTTGAGTCCATTGGTCATTCCGTGGTGAGCAGAGTTGAGATCATTTCAGAAGTGCTTTATCTTTATTTCAGTGAATGTGTCTGGAGATGACCTTAAACAGAGACTCAAACTGAAGGCCACAAAGTCAAGGATCAAGCAAGAAGGTAATATTTCTGAATCGTCTTTTTACGATGGAAATATCCGTGGTAATCTATGATAAATTACTGTATACAGGGTTATTTTTGCCCCGTGTTATTTTCGTCTTTTCATACTTGCAAACAATCTAGCCCCGTTTTAAATTCGCCCGATCATAGTTTTGTTTAAGAAATTATACTGTATTATTTGAATTCGCCCCGTTTTAGATTTGCTCAAATGAGGATAGGGTGAAAGGGGCGAAAATAAAACGGGGGCGAAAATTACCCTGTATACAGTATTAAATCTTCTACATGCATGCACACAGACAAATTTTAGGTGTTTTAAAATAAAGTTGATAAGCCCAGTTGATCCTGATAATCTATACAATTTTATCTTTATTTGATATTCTTTATGTTCTCTCTATGTAGCTCCTGAGGTGCCAGGTTACAGCATGGAGAACATTCTGGGCGCTGGAGCTCATCAAATGACAGCAACTTCCAGCGTCACGACAACTCTTACCAAGGAAGGAACATCCCTCAATGTCCGAACTCTGGACAACACAACGATGGGCAGCGTGACCATTACCCCCACGGACAGCGTACGACAACAGCTGGCAAACCTTCCCGATGACGTCCAAAACAAACTGCTTCAGATCATCGCCAATCGTAAACTCCAGGAAGAGGCCTCCAGCAGAATGAACCAGGGCACAATGGACTCTAAAGACACAAACGCATTTCTTCAGTCTCTAATCGGTGGGGGCGTCCCCTTGCCCCAGACCTCTAACCCCGCCCAAACTCCCGCCCAGAATATCATGCTGCCCAGCGGCCCCGCCATGCCTCAGAATCCCGGTATGGAACAGGACAATGTAGACTTAATGTTTCAGGCTTATCTTGGTGACCAGGAACAAAACATGTCCTTTGACAGCTTCGGTTGTAACATTGGAAACGATATGAACTTTGACCCTAATGTGGCAGCCATGATTAATGTATCAAGTGAACAAGGGGGCATGGACGAGACAAGGGCAGCTGTGCATTCACTGAATCAGTCCTGAGACCCCCCTGTCAACAGGGTTAGGCATTGTGTAATTTACTGCTATGTGTTAATGCGGGTAGTGACTGGTTTTTCCTCACAGTATGTCAGCTTTTTGTGTGAAAATCTGTGTTTGATGGGGAAAACATCCAAGCAGGAGTGAGACCACCCAACAAAAGCATTCCCAGCAGAATTAAAATAACCTAGTCAGCGGGAATATTCCTAAAAATAGGTCAGTAGACAATGGAGATTTAAATATACCCGATTACAAGTACACCTGAGACATGCCTGAGCTGGCCGTCACATAGTGGAAGTGGAAATATACAAACCAGGAAGTAGAACCACCCACTCAGTGCTCCAGGAAGTGAAACTTGACCTGTTGACCCCTCTGTTTATATTTAGATTGTGAAACTGAAAGTAAGGAGATTAGCCATATCTTTAAATAGATATTGGGAGTGTGTGGGAGTCATATATATATAAATATATAGTTGGAATGAGATGTGAGAGAAGATTGGAAAGTACCTAAATCTATTTTAATATACTACAAATATACGTGTACATACATGTGTACAGTGCTCACAATAATTCATAGTGCTCATAATGAAATGTTTAATATAGTTGTATATATAATTATATATATATGTGAATAAAATTCTTGTAAATAATTCCTCATAGTGCTCTCATAACATGCGATTGTGACATGGTTTGGTTGTCAGTACATGTATATTGTTTTAAGATGACTTTTTTTTTTGTAAATATATATTTACATTTTTTTAAATTGCATTTTTTATGTGTATAACTACAGCTTCATGTCAATAAAATCATAAACAGTTTCCTACATTTTTGTTTCATTCATAAGAAAATTTGATAGTGAATGACAAGAAAGTTTGGTATCTTTGATCAAGTGGAAAGAAAGTAAAAATTTGTCACAAAATTTTTGTCATAAATACAGTGTACCAGTATTACGGTACTTTGCAGAATTTTGGCCCCCCATATATTTTTATTCCCATTGTAAGGGTAATGATATTCACAATTTTTATACAAATTCCTATAATGTGATGTCTCTGCTACTCTCATCATGTTACAAATAGACATGCAAAGGGAAAATCAAAGGAAAATTTGCTCAAATGCAAGAATTTTATCTAAACTAGAAGTGAAAAGAGGTTCAGTTCAATTGAAATGGTCCTATATATAAATATGCTTTCTGCATCACAAACATATCATGGGAAAAGGTTTTTAAAAGATAAGTATAATTCTTTATTTCACAGTATTATACAATGATCTCACACAGTCGGACATACTCACACATCTGTATGCTTAATGTCGGAAATATTTAAAATTTTAAATCAAGGTACATATCTGTATACTTCATGTCAGAAATATTTAAATCAAAATTCCATTTTAATTTCAAGATTTTATATCAAGTTTTATTTTAAGGACACTCTCTACACCAGTGTAAAAAGTTTTTTCAACATTGAGAAAATTATTTTGAATAAAGGTGTAAATATTGAGCTTATCTATTTAATTTTTAGTATATTGTACGTGGCATTTACTCCCAGGAAACATGTTCAAACAGTTAACACATCACAGAAGCAGCAAATAGAAATCACTTTTCTTACTTCTGTGGAGAAAATACACATAAATAAAATGTTCCATTAATTTATCTTGGCCTTGGAAAATGTTAAGAATACTTGAATTGATTACAAATTGAATAATATGCTGTAAATTTCTTTTTCTTGAAATTTAGATCTAAGGGCAGATCACTCTTACTGCAGAAAAATACCAAAAAATCAGAACTCTTTAGTGTGCAGTGTAGAGAAAGATCTTCAGTATTTATATTTTTCTTTCACTTTAAGAAAATGGCAGATTATTTCTAAATGTCTACATTATGAATTGGCAGATACGGAAATCAAAGAAAAAATGGTACATGTACTTTAATACATCATTTATTGAAAAACAACATAAAAGAATTACATTGTCAGTTATTGCACACAATTTAAATTTCATATGTTGAATAATGATAAATTATGATATGAATATAAATAAATACAAGTATTCAAATATTTGCATACACGACTTTTTCCAACATAAAACTTTCATAAATTACACCTTTTCTACAGATCTCTTATAATGTGTGTAAATTTATTCACAAACTTTGCACTTGAAAGTGTACTAGATGTAATAATAGACAGAGGTGAAAGTCAAGTCTTAACCAAACTTTTAACATGTTTCATGAATAAATTCTGAATGATAGAAAACAACAGAAATTAAAATGCAGAAAAAAATTGTGATTCAATCAGGCAGAAATATGCATTTCAAAAAAAAATAAATAAAAACAAAAAAAAAAAAAAAATTAAGAGGAAAAAACATTTTTTACTAGTCTTTACATGGGTACTTAAGATTTTATTCCTCTAGGTTAGTGTAAATGCATCACTATAACAGCATATACTATTATTGTATTCTGGTGCACTTAATTTCTGAAAAAAAAAATAGGAATGAAAAAATGTCACACAATTAACAAAATATGGAGTAAAAAATGAATTCATTTACAGCACATGTATGCTTAAAAGAGTGTATTCCACATCAATTTTTATTATATCACATGCAACACAAATAGCACCTTAAATATCAATTTAAATAAAAATCTTAATCTTTTGCATTGACTAGTCCATTAACATTTTCAATCAACATGTTGACAATGTTAGTCATTAAGTGACAATATTCACAGACTACATATTGACATCAGTAAAAGAATCACAAAAGAGACATCACACTTGTACTTGGCCCTCGGTAAATTTTCTGCTCTCAGGTGTCTGTCACTTGTGGACATCCTGGAACAGAGCAGTGTAGAACTCCGACTCGGTCATCTTCAGATGATATTTCTCAACTGTCTCCTGGATTTTGATTTTCCTCCTAACATGGGGAGGCTGATACCTGTCGGTGGTGGATCAAATAGTTAGTAAAACAACCCACTATAGAGCAATAACATATCAGGTGTGGATCAAACAGTTAGAGAAACAACTCACTAAGAAGCTCTATATCTTGTCAGGGATGAATGAGAGAGTTAGCAAAACAACCCACTTTAGAGCAATAACTTATTGTGGGTGGATCAAAGAGTTAAAGAAACAACTAACTATAGAGCAATAATCTGTCTGGTGTGGATCAAAGAGTTAGAGAAACAACCCACTATACAGTAATAACCTGTCAGGCAAGGATCTAATCTAAAGAGCCATAGCCATAACCTGTCAGGTGAAGTCACAGAAATATATCAAAGAACTGGACAATGCAGTATCCTCACCAAATTGATCAATAAATAAATTTGAGAAAATAAATATATTCTGGCCTTTCTAAGCTTATTACCGGTACTTATACATGGTGCAAGATCAGAATCTACAAGGACTTACGAGTCACTCTCCAGCCGTTTTCGGCGCCCGATGTTGATGGCTGTTTGCCTGACCATAGAACCCAGTGTCCTCCTGCTGACCACCATACCGTCCACTAGAGGGATCGCCATGGAGATTCTGTAAACATAAACAATGTTTTTAATTTTACCGATGTTTTCTTGCATGTTAATTTTCTACAAATTCTGGTTCTATTCACTATTCTTGTGGAAAGAGGGGTTGGGGGAGTTCCAATATAATAAATCATGACTTGCCTTCCAGTGTTCCCTTCCATATGGATGCGGAACAGTCCGTTTTGTAGAGCGTGGATAAAGATGATGAAGATATCCTTATCTTGTCTCATAGAAGAACTGCTGGTGGCTGAGTACTGTTCTAGTCCAGTGCTGGTCATAGGCAGCAAATCTCCTGTATCAGACAAAACACCAATCCTTAACTAACTCTGTGTTGATCAAATCCTTTTTCTTGCTCATTGTTAAATGAACAGAGAATGTATGAAGTTTAGAAATTTTAAAGGCATATCAAACCTGTAGGGAAATTTTCATGGTCCTCAAAGTTTTCCAGCCAAACAACAAAGATTTTCGTATCGGGTCCAATGGTGACTGTAGAGGATCGTCCGAATCTACGTGCGCGGAAGGTCGGGGCATCATGAGGGGAGTTAGGACTGTCAGTTCCTTTACTGCGGGGCTCCCCCAGCTGTCTCTCCAGGGACAGGGTAGTGGGCTTAGTTACATCTCCATTTATATTGAGAGTGATCTGAGGTGACTTGTCTTAAAATACAAATGTGTAAGTGTACATTTATTTTATCTGGGTTACTAAGATGGTGTAACTTTTTGTTTTGATTTATATACACGGTTTAATGTACAAATATACATATATATGTGTGAATAATAAAACAAAAATAATCATCTAACAATCAAAAACTATGATATTATATTATATGAAGTTTTTCTTAAGTTATCTTACTGAAAAATATTCTTTTAGCTTCCTTTTTCCTAATCAATTGTAACATTAATTCAACAGCAAAATAGAAATTTAAGTACCTCCGTCGTTCTGCAGCCTGTTGAATGTGTCGAGGGAGGGAACAACAAAAGCTACTTCTGAGGACACGTCCGCCCAGTACAGGACCTGCTGCTGCCCGTCATAGATACTGCCACCAGTACCCACTGGAGGGGCATTGTCTACAACAGGAATCCTTCATTGAAATTTACATTTCTAATCCCTTTAAACAGGTTTTCTTACTTACAATAAAGCTCATATTTTGTGATTAGTGAGGAAAATATCATGAAACATTATCATAGAAAATCTATATAATTATGCCTGTTTGTTTTCATGTACGTAACTCTTTTATAGAAACAGCCAGACTCCGCTCAGGTGGGATCTCATCTAACTTGGATAAAATGATAACAAAAAATTGGACAAACCTGTAACCTTATTTCCATAATCTTTCAATTACTTTTATTGAAAGACTCTCTGTTGTTACTTTTCAATTACATGTACGTTTAATAACATGAGCTGTGACTCAGGATAATATATTTCCGACACAAATTTGTACACTTACCCTGGATATCTTCAGGTTGTGAGATTTTCCAGCTGGTACTAATGTGACCGGTCCACCCCGCATGTTTCTTGACATCCACAGGCCAACCCAGAGAGTGTAGAAACTCCAGGAACTGGATCTGAATGGTGTGTTGTGATCCCTACAAGTATAAAGAGTACACAGCAAGTTACATTGGAAAAGTTTTAATCTGACCCAATTTTTAAATCTAAAATGATTGCTTTCCAGACTTCACTTTTACTTTTATACAACATACTACAGAAAAATGAAAAACTGCTGACAAGCTTACCACATTGCGTAAAATATCTCGAGCCACTCGCTGGCCTGACTTGACATAAAACACATGAACCGTGTCATTGTCACGGGCCACAATTGTATCCAGCATCTCAAGGTCATTGGCAAGGCCGGGGTTTGTGGTATCCAAGGTAACCAAAGATGGAGGAAGGCTGGTATTGCTTTGTTCCTACAATAAATGACCCACAATTAAATTCAAAATATACATGTATATAAGAAATACATGTATGTATCATATGTACATGAACTATAAAAGCATGTTTTTATTGTCTTGGTATTGAACTTTGACCTCTGACCTTACCTTGAGAGCATCTAGTGACAAGAACCCATAGTGAGACAGAAAGAGACGGGCTGCCTGAAACTCCTCCGTAATCCTAAAGAAAATAAAGATTAAGTCAGCAAGGGGACAAAACTCTCTATCTCAATTTTACACTATTTATACTGATATAAAAATGACCTTAATGTCCTTGCAATAGGCTCTTGCATGAGCACACTGAATGATTACAATTGATGAACTTTGATGGAAATAAATACAAATGTTAACAAACTTACTTTGGAGGTTTACATTCTGTGTTTACAGACTTACTTAGGAGGTTGACATTCCGTGTTTACAGACTTACTTAGGAAGTTTACATTCCGTGTCTCAGTTTACAGACTTACTTAGGAGGTTTACATTCCGTGCCTCGGTTAACAGACTTACTTAGGAGGTTTACATTCCGTGCCTCGGTTTACAGACTGACTTTGGAGGTTTACATTCCCTGCCTCGGTTTACAGACTGACTTTGGATGTTTACATTCCGTGCTTCGGTTTACAGACTTACTTTGGAGGTTTACATTCCGTGCCTGGGTTTACAGACTTACTTTGGAGGTTTACATTTTGTGTCTTAGTTTACATACTTAGGAGGTTTACATTCCGTGTTTACAGACTTACTTAGGAGGTTTACATTCCGTGTCTCGGTTTACAGACTTACTTAGGAGGTTTACATTCCCTGTTTACAGACTTACTTTGGAGGTTTACATTCCATGTCTCGGTTTACAGACTAACTTAGGAGGTTTACATTCCGTGTCTCGGTTTACAGACTTACTTTGGAGGTTTACATTCCGTGCCTCAGTTTACAGACTTACTTTGGAGGTTTACATTCTGTGTTTACAGACTTACTTTGGAGGTTTACATTCTTTGGAGGTTTACATTTTGTATTTACAGACTTACTTTGGAGGTTTACATTCAGTGTCTCGGTTTACAGACTTACTTAGGTTTACATTTTGTGTCTCGGTTTACAGACTTACTTAGGAGGTTTACATTCTGTGTCTCGGTTTACAAACTTACTTTGGAGGTTTACATTCTGTGTCTCGGTTTACAGACTTACTTTGGAGGTTTACATTCCGTGTCTCGGTTGGGGAAGGACATTTTCTGCATCTCCTGCTGTTTTTTCTGACTAATCTGAGCCTCATACTGAGCCTGCTTCTCCATAAAGGACTTGAGTTTGTTAAGCTCGGGACGTTTCTCATCAGTCACCAGTGACTCCAGACTAGGAATGCTCTTGTCTCTACAAAATTAACTAAATTTACGAAAAAGAACTTCCTCTTTTATAGTTCAAATCATGCATCAAGAATTTGTGGTATCTCTGTTTTCCAAATGGATTTTTTTAAAAAGTTGTTCAAAAACAATTACTAGTATTAATGAAATGGGAAAGTCCTAAATTGATTACTCCTAAGCATTAGAATTCGGATTGAACCAAAACATCATAATTTTCCAAATATTTCAATACAAATTTTCAATGAAAATCTATTAATCTTTTCTTTAATAGATATATTCCACAAATATTAAAGAATATGTATATTTTGTCTCTTAAATCAAGACATCAAATCCATAGTTTGGACTGGTTTGACACATGCTTACAAAACTATCTGTGATGCTAATTTTGAGGAGATGAAAGAAATATGTGTGTTTGAGTGACAAGGATTACAACTATTGAGAGATTGGATTTTATCTTCATCATCAGAAAACTTCTTACGCTTTGGTCAGGGTCACCAAGTCAACGGATTCCGGGAAGTGACGAGGTTTGACATTGTGACGGGTCCCAACATTCTCAACAGGAAGAGGTCGTCCTGGGTCAACCAAATGGGACTTAGACGATCCCTAATAAATAACGTTAAAAAAAGCTTCAATAAAATGAAATTCAGTGTAAAATATCTTATGTAAGGTGAATTTATTTTAGTGTTAAATGTTGTCCATAAAAACTTACTCTCTTGACCCTGGGGGAGTGTCTAAGCTGCATGACCCAGGCATGTCGACCAAAGGGTCCCCTAATCAGGGCAGTCACTGTGGGTAAGGGGTCTGAAATTGTTTCATTTAAAAATAAATCAGAATATGCAAAGAGAAGCAAAAAGTAGTAATAGTTGACCAAATTACAGAGAAGATGCAAGATTTCCTAGTGAACTTTAATATACTGTAAACTAACTTTTATTCGCGATTACTTTATTTTGCGATTTAGCTAGTTTGCGACGATTAATTTTTCACGACTAAGCTTTTTTTTTTATCTGTTGTTAATAGAAACAAAGACTTTAAGGATCGGTTCACGGTGAGAAATATTGGCGATGATGAGGCTCTTGCAAAAATTTCTCGCACGCGAATAATAGTTGGTTTACAGTATATTGGTTTTACTGATATTAAATTGGTACCCTCTATATTTCCTAGAGGTTGTTCCAGCAGTCCCACAATGATGGAGTTTTCCAGGACGTAATATCTGAACGGTGACCCATGCTCAGGGAGACTACTGTTTCCTTTGGCGTACTTCAACAGAGATTTCTCATCCAGCAGCGAAAACAGGGACTCGGGGCCACAGGGAGGGGGGAATGCACCCTGAAATTAATTTATAAAAAAATATTTTAAAGTTGACATCATTCAAAGAGCAAACAAATAAAAGATGAAAAAAGTTCATAGAATTTTTTGAAAGTTGACATTATTCAAATAACAAACAAATAAAACAAGAAAGAACTTTATTGAAATTGTTTGAAAGAAAGTCTAAAAAAATTCTATTTTGAAGTGAAGACTGACCACGTGTTGTATGATACAGGTCAGTAACCCTTCTGCGGCCTCTTGGACTCGTTTGGATGCTGGTTGTCTCTGTTTGTCCTGTTTAAATTTTGGTGGGTCACTTGCTCGGTTCTGAAACACAAGTCAATGTTGTTTCAGGTAAAGAAAAAGGATTATCCATTTACTGGTACTACAAATGAGGTCTCAGGTGTATTTTTAAAAATCTAAAATGTATTTTTAAAAAAAATCTATTTAAAAAAATACAGAAAATAAAATGTTACTTGTTATACCATTAAAAACACACAAGTTAGCAAAATATCAATAACATATGTATTATTTTCTCATTAATATATTATGTTTTACAGATAGATGGATAAGTTTCTTTCAGACAATTGGAGTGTGTCTGGTTCACACCTTTAATCTTCTTTTGGGAAATGTCACACAAGACATCCAAAAAACAAAAATAATAACATTCTTAAATATTTGTTCAAAATTTCTTTTACCGAACTGTTGACCTTATCACCAGATGCTATTACATGTATCGTGAATGTATTTTGAACAACTTCTTTTCAATTAATTCCACCTTAAAATTTTCTTTTGATTGTTAAGCTAAACTTTCTGTTGTCTCAGTGCTAATATTTTTCATACTGGTTTTATAAAAAACCTAAAATTTATAATTAATTTTTAATGACATATTCTGACCTAGAAAATGAGACAAAAATATACTAGTAACATACTGTACATGTATATAATTTGGGGGTACATTTAGCGCAATAAATGGATAAGGAGTTGTTGGCATTATTATGAATTAGTGCTACACGTGTCCGTATAGTATATTGGACCGGTATTTGTAAATAATTTAATTTTGATTGTAACGCGTCATTTGATTGGATAAAAAATTAATCTAAATTGTATAATCTGGTTTGCTTACGTCACAATGACTTATGTCAAAATCGTATCAATCTGCTTGACGTTACGTTTAAAATATGAACAATTTGAAGGTGTTTTAAAATGAGAAATTGTCTTGTTTTATATTCTTAATGATTGAAAATTAAATTATGAGGAATGAATTAAATAGCAACCCAAATTATACAGCTGTAACCTGGGTTGGACCAGTTTACGCTTTTTTATAAACCGCTTCGCGGTTTATAAAGCGTAAACTGTCCCAACCCAGATTATGATTTAGATTGCTATTTAATTCATTCCTTAAATGATTTCATCTTTGTCTGTGCCAAAGTTGCTAAAATATGAAGCCCACTTTTTTGAGTTCACATAAAATATTAAGATTATGTCTTAGATGACTGTTTGAATCAAGTATAGACAACCTTCTGATAAATGTCAGAAAACACGGACCATGCTATAAGATTGATTCTACATGATGCAGATCTGATCTAGCTTAACAGGCATTACCTCACTAATCAACATATACTTCTATAGTAAAAATTAACTTCCAGCAATCATTTCCTTCTAAACCATTCCTTGTACAAGTTGACTAGCCTTCATAGTCATGCACATGCTTAGGGCGTTCAAGATTTCACATGCCTACTTTATATCAACCTAATATACGGATACTTTCCAGAAAGAGGGTGAGGATGGGTGGGTTTTTTGGGGGAGGGGATGTTCTGTGTATGTTTGATGTGTTTATATAAGAATTTTTTTTCCAAAGTTTCTTAAATCAGTAGACTATTTATTCAGAAAATTGGGTAATAAATTTGAATTTTTTACTTATCAATAGAATATTTAATGAAAACCTCAACATCATTGTATCAAAAAATAGGTAATTATCTGACATCATGCTACTATTGAGCCATGAATCAATGAATTCTTGCATATGATAAATTACTAAAAGTACTGATTAGCTTTGTTATTATTTCATAGTAAGTAAAATACAATATGAATGACATTTTATTCAATAAATTTATAGATATCATAATGCAATGCAATAGAAAATTTATATACTCAAATTCAACAAAGCTGATACCTTATAATATTTTTCTGTTCCCTTTCAAAATTTAAAGAGTGTCTTGTAAAATAAGGAACCCCCCTTCCCCCTTATAAGTTCTAACTACAGGGTGTAGTGTAGACTGTGAAGAGGTCAAGCTAAAGTTTTGCCATCTCTAAGCTTGTTTGCCTGGTGCATTGCACACAGAAGGTTTTATGAAGAGCTCTATTTAAAGTTACCACAGGCTTGCTTGTTTGGTGTATACATCACACAGAGAAAGTTTTATGAAGAGCTCTAGCTAAAGTTACCACCTCTAAGCTTGTTTGCTTGGTGTATCGCACAGAAAAGGTTTTATGGAACACTGATGGTACAGACTTGCTGCGTCCAATTTTCTATAAAGCAGGAAAAATGCACAGGAAAAAAATGTATTCATTTGTGTGTGGAAATCTAGGAAAGTGAACTAGATCAAATGCTTGCAAATCACTTCAATCTTAAAACTTTCATAAAGAATGCAATATTAGATAAAATATTATTAAAGCCAAAAATTAACACATGATGCAGTAATCAAAAATGCATATGCTCATTATGAAGAATGCAGTGCATTGTTTTTAGCATTACAGTGTATTATCTATTTATTGTTAGATTCACTGCAAACAATGATGCAATGTAGTAAAAAATGCTGGATCGAGTCGCACAAAGGCATTTTAATTTAAATGACAGTTAACAATACATTGTACCATGTTTATTTTTAATATCAATTTTGCACTAAATTAACTGTCAGTTAAATTTTTATACTTTTCATCCAACTGAATCCAGTTACATGTAATTACTTAGGCATGAATTGTGCAGAGAGTGAATAAATATCACCATGTTGATGATATAATATTAAAGCAATCCAATGAAGTACTCTGAAGAAGTGAATACATATGAATCAGCTTTACAAAAATTGATGTCGAAGCTAAGCGAAGAACTCAGCCAGAAGGCGCAGTATTAAAGGTAAACATCTAACTACAACCTGTACCTGAACTGATGGGGGAAATTTTGTTTCTTTTAATTGCACAGTCTGAATTTCGGGTTTCTGAAATAAACACATGCCTCATACATGTACCAAATTAATGGTGTCAGTTGGTAAGCATTGGACATTGTTATATTGCCAAGAAAAAGAAGTGCAAGGCTAGCATTTTTAATTCATAAAAGAAAATGTCAATATTTATCTCTTTCTCTAAATTTTCATCAGCTTGCGATTAAATTAATTTAGAATATAGTTTATAATCATTACAGTGTATTATCCAAGATCCAAGAATTTAGCAACATATTATAATGCAAGTCTGTCATTGCATGCATTAAATTAAGGAAAATATGCTTAAAGGACAAGTATTAACAGAAATCAAACACTAAAACAATTTACACAACAAATACGTCACATTTAACGGTCTACAAATAAATCCAACTTAGGGCACATGTGGTGTGCTGTACATAACAGTGCACATAACACAGACAACATTAGCTATGGTGACGTGACTTTTGATAATTACCTGTGACTTGGACCCTGAGATTCCGAGCTCTACGACTTCTAAGACAACATGGAGGCACTCCTTGTCATACAGCAGCCGACTGTGTTCCACCAGCCACAGTGTGAGGCATCGGAAGGCGGCGACTATCGTACTGTGGAGGTCCTTAGAGTGGGCCGGGGCAGGGCGATTACACTGCTGGACAATAAACTCACAGATCCACTTCACCGTACACTTACACATCATCAGATTGGGGGGGCTGATCACCAGTTTAGCCAGACCAGACAAGATCTCCATGGCCGCCAGGGCGCTGTTAAGGTCTGATTTCCATTGGGACATCAGGCGGTGACATATCAAGGCCACGGCTTCACCAAACAAACCGTATGCTGAATCTGTCAGAGAAAGAAAACACAACATATCAAGGCCGCGGCTTCACCGAACAAACCATACACTGAATCTGTGCACACACAGTCCTTACTATCATCAAAGTGATTACATCATAGTATATAGTTGAGAAAGCTCATATAGGCTTTGCCTGTTGTCCAATCTGTTTATGTGTAATTAAATAATAAAATATGTTCAAACTGATAAAATCATTAATCTCAAAAGTCTGCTTTACAAGAGGCCCATGGGCCACATCGCTCACCTGAGCACTAAGGGTAGGAAAAAGTAGAAAATGGCTTTTTATTGTAAAGTTTAAATCCAAAAGTAGTCCCATGACCAATCATGGATTTGCTAATTTTAGAGAATGATTTTTCAAGAATTTTCCTATATATATCTTTAAAAACCATTTTGGCCCAGCCCTACCCCTAGGGGTCAGGATTTGAACAAACTTGAATCTACACTACTTGAGCTTCTGAATTACTGTTTAAAGAATTTTCCTATATACTATGTAGTACACCTGAACATGAATCTGTCTTGAGAAGAAGATTTTTAAAGAATTTCCCTATATATTTCTATGTAAAAAGAAAACTACAAAACATATAAATATGATGAATTATGGCTTTGTCACAGAAGAAGATTTTTAAAAAATTTTCCTATATATTTCTATGTAAAACTTTGGTCGGCCATTTTGGCCCCGCCCTAATGAAACAAACGTGAGCATGCTCCCATATAAATATGATGAATTATGGCTTTGTCATTCTTGAGAAGAAGATTTTTAAGGATTTTCCTATATATTTCTATGTAAAACTTTGGTCGGCCATTTTGGCCCCGCCCTACCCCCGGGGGTCATGATTTGAACAAAGTTGAATCTACACTCCTGAGCATGCTCCCATATAAATATGATGAATTATGGCTTTGTCATTCTTGAGAAGAAGATTTTTAAAGATTTTTCCTATATATTTCTATGTAAAACTTTGGTCGGCCATTTTGGCCCCGCCCTACCCCCGGGGGTCATGATTTTAACAAACTTGAATCTTACTGAGCATGCTCCCATATAAATATTGAATTATGGCTTTGTCATTCTTGAGAAGAAGATTTTTAAAGATATATATTTCTATGTAGCCCTACCCCTGGGGGTCATGATTTGAACAAACTTGAAAAACCTGAGCATGTGATGAATTATGGCTTTGTCATTCTTGAGAAGAAGATTTTTAAAGATTTTTCCTATATACTATGTAAAACAGTCCTTATTGAACAAATCATACAAACATCTGCCAAAAGAGAAATTTTGGTTACAATGCACAAATAAAATATGTCACATTTACAATTTACAAAAATCCAACTTAGACAACACATACTGTACATAACAGTGCACACAAGACATACAGCGTTAGCTAAGGTTAGTTTAATTTTAACACTTAGAATAGAAGCTGTAGTACAAAACAAATATGTCACATTTACAATCAACAAAAATCCAACCCAGACAACACATACTGTACATAATAGTCCACACACATGCAGCATTAGCTATGGTTAGGTAAATTTTAACAGTTAGAAGAGAAGCTATCGGGGTACCTATGTCATGCGCTGAGTTTCCCAGTCTGTGATACGATCCCTCCTTAAAACTGGACTCTGAGGACGAAGTCTTCAGGCTCGCCTGACTGTTGTCTGAGAAGACTGTAGAGAGATCACACAAACGTTTTATTACTAGTACTTTATTACCTGATTCATGTTCAGCTGAACCTCTGTCATCAAGATGCTTTTCTTCTCATGTAAATGAAGTGTCAAGATTACTGAAGATTATGGATTTCTGAAACATGCCTTTCATAACTGGTAGATTTAATTGTAAATTTTGTTCATCACATGTTTTGTTGGAAGGTGAAGCACCGCAATTTATAGAAGCTTAACTACACATGAATATCACACAATGAACTTTGGACACTGATATATTAAGTGACATGAACTCTAAACATAAACATAGATACAGGAGAAACATGTACACCACACAGCAAACTCTGTACACAAATAGAGGAGTAATATTTACCAGGATTGTCGGAGTCCACACTGATCTCGTGCGGCTGAAAAGTTGTTTGCTCTGCTGCCTCACAAACGGCCATGTCCTCCACCAGTAACATCAAACCTCCTGTCAACCAAACACAAGTAAAAGTCAACAGCATTAACTTACAGGCTACTCAGTATTTACATTATAACTTAAAATTTAAATTCAAATCCATTCCATGTTATCTTCAGAATTTTTACAATACCCAGTAACATCTGTGTGTTGGTGGAGTCTGTCGTGGTCTTTAGAGCCCCTATAATCATGTCCAGGATCTTCCTCTTCAGAGATATAAAGGTAATGAGCTGTACCTCAGTGTCTGTGCTGGATACAATATCTGTAAAGAAAATGGATTCTTCAACCTATCTATATAAATACAGTGTACAGCCTAACAGGGTTCTCCACATTTGAAAATTTAACCAGGAGGAAGCTGCACAAAGGCTAAATGTGACCGAAAACGTGTTAGACTTCCTTACCCTCATTAATCAAAGATTGATTTTACACAATTTTTAAACTTAACCACTGCAACACCAAATGTTGAAATAACCAACACTTTTAAAAGCTAAAAAAAATTATGACTAAACTGAAATAAAAATGATTATTTATATTACTTCACAAATGTACCAATATTTGCCCCAAACTGTAGTTACCTTTTGAAGGAATTTAAAGAAAAACTTTTGAAACAGTAACCATGGCAATTTTATTCAGAAACTAAAAATTATAAGAATTGTTGAAGCCTGTTGTATGAAATGTTTTGTTTGAATATGACTAAATCTGATGAATGGGTAGTATTTCATTTTAAGCTCACACAAAAATGAACATTTGGACCAATGTCCCTTTTTCTAATGTTCTATTTTTCTAGAAATTGCATTTTTCACCAAGTTTACTCCTTTGTTTACTTCTCCACGTGTCCCAGTGCTAAAAATAGCACCACGCTACGTTTCATTAAAACTGGAAATAACTCTAAAACTAAGATGGCGATTGACACTTGTGTACATTTTATTAGAAAGATAATATAGTTAAAACTTTAAAATCAGACCATGAGAAATTGTTTAAATACAGAGGAATATGAAATTTTGAAAGTATCTTTTTCTCGCACAGAAACTTGAATCGCATGCATGACGATTATCATCGCGCCTCGTAATTGTCATCTTTTATAAACCCGTTATCTATTAATCATGTTGTGAACATGTTGAAGTCCCCAAAATTATTAATGGGCCACCATGGTTAAACCCCTTGTGGAGAACCCTGGTGTATAGTGATCATTTTGAAACTTGTTGAGCCATTTCACAATTTCCCCTAAAAATGTTTAGTTTCTTGATGTAAAGTAGTGGTAGGCAGTTGCCTCTTAGGACGAGGTCCCTCAAATGTAATGGACAGATGTACATAAAGTAGAGAGTTAAACTATTAGATATTTAGGTCCACGAGATGCGACAATGGGGGGGGGGGGGGGGGGGTGGTGGTACAGTACCTACGTCTACTAGTGAAGTCCTTGAGGGGTGAGGGGTATGTGGGCAGTACTTATTTCAAAGGTGAGACGGTGGGAAGGGAATGAGTTGGCAGTACCTAACTCTGAGCGAGGTCAGAGGAGAGAAGTGGGAGCATTAGTATTACTTACCTCTGATGGTGAGATCTTTGAAGTGGAGAGATGGGGGTGGGGGGTTAGTACTTACCTCTGATGGTGAGGTCTTTGAAGTGGAGGGGTAGACAGAGGGTGGTCAACAGCAGGTTAATACAGGCCCTCTGTAGATCTACATTCTTAAAGTCTATTGAACTACTGGTGTCATTCAACCTGAAATAAAAACAATTCTGTGAATACAAACTAAAACATATTTCAAAGAATTTAGATGGAATTCTTTAAATGTGTTTTTTTCACATACTGAATTGCCTTCTAAAATCAAATGGAATTCAGAAAGTTTGTTTTTATCACAATTGCTCTTGATATAACTAGATGTCATTGAGCAACCAGATTAATATTAAATTTTCTAGTTGTTCAGAAAAGATGATGAAATTAGAGTATGATACAGAACTTACTTGTATTTATTAGGGAGATCATTAAGCACTAACTGAATAGCATCCAATATGTGTGGGAGTAATATCTGCACTCCATCTAAGTCCACTCGTAAAATATCACAGCTATTAAAAAGAACACTGGCTAGCACTTGTCCACTCATATACTGAAACCAAACAAATATCACAGTATAACAAAATCAGTCAAAACTACATTGAAATTCAGTGTAAAGTTCGTATCTTGAACATGGATATCTCAAATACAATGGATATGCTTAAATCAGTGAAAACAATATTGAAATCAAGTTGAAGTTCGGTATCTTGTACATGGATATCTTGAATACCATAGATATGTCAAAGTGTGCTGGAAGTCCTAACCACATTTTCATTATGCATGTACATGTATATTTAACATCATTACCTCCAAATTATAAATGTGTAAAGTTTTTTCTTTGGCCTTTCAAGTTTGAAAAATAACGAGAATTGATAATAATTCTCGATCAGTTTAGATCTGAATCATAGAGGTTCATCACATAAATATACAAAATATAAAGAGAGACTATAACTGATTTGTTCAAAAGCTTAGTAAAATTACCATATCAATAAGCTTACCTCTTCTGAGGTCTGTAGACCATAATACATGGCTAGATAGAATCTAGAGTAGTACACTGGCAGGATGCTCTCCCCTGTTTTATGTGCACAGAAGATTCTACAGAGTGTCCCCAGGGCCTCAGCACGCCCATTCTCGTACGTGTTGTCGCACACCATAATAGAGTCTGAGTGGAAGTCTAACGACACGGAATTCCTACGTGAGTCTGTCAGAGAACTGGACCGCCGCTCAGAGTGGATAGAACCTGAGGAAAGGTTCATATGAACTTGTAAAATATGTATCCTTAAATCAAATCATGACTGTTAACAATATACAATAATCAAATACTTAATTATAAGTACTTTAAATATATTTTTGGTCTCGTCATAACTGTTAACATTTACTCTGATGTAAAGTTATTAATTTAATGTCAACAGAACTTAAATTTCAATTAACATTCCTCCCCTTGTCACTTCCTGTGTGGTTTAATCACAACACCTGCTTCTGAAATGAGGTTTGTAGTGGAGAAGGTGATTAAAGCGCATGACCCACATAAATGTAGGAATAAATGGAAGCCATTCTAGACAACAAGACAGAATCCTTCTACAATGAGAAATGTGTTCTGTACCTTGTTCTGGCACTATTTTGTGGCAGTTGTGAAATTTGACCCTGGCTAGAGCTGCGTCAAACAACCAGGCCCCAAACAGATGAAGAATACTGTCACACCTGGGGCGCGTGGGGGCCAAGGACTGCCGGGGCTCGTAGAAGATCAGGCTGGACAGCATCGGGGTCGAGGACTTCGGCGCAGTCACTGAGGTGTTGGCTGCTTTTGAGCTTCCTGTAAAGTAATTAAATAAAGTATTAACTTGGAGAACAGTCAATCTACCTTGTGTTACTTTTTATTCCATTATAAACAAGTGTATTTACCATTTACCTACATGTACCTTTAGTCATTTATGGTTACCTTGATTTATTCACAATGAAAATGTATCTATTAAATGACTCCTTCATGAAAAGTATTCACAAGTACATATAATTGCTGTTCAGTACAGTACTGCAAGGAACTGCCTTTGACTGCAATGGATTGCACATCATGTAAATCACACAACCTGACAAATTTTGTGCCTACCTTTGTTTGACGAGCTGAATACAGATATGGGTCGGCCGGACTTCCTCTGACCCGGGGGTGTGGACGGGATGTTCAGTTTACTGCTACTGGTGGACACCACCTGATCCTCATACCTGTTCTGGGTCTGGGGAATACCTGAGAAAGAAACATTCAATTATTGGGAAAAGCTCATCATGTACAGATGTACATCACAAATTGATAAAATCATAATGTAACGTTAGAATATGGTAAAATTAGCAATTTTTTGTCTACATTGATTTTTGTCCTTTTACAATTTCTGTGTTAAAACTGGAAAACAAAATTGCATTAAGGGTAAACCTAATGCATGTGTATTTAAGGAATCAACAATGATGCACAAAATAATGTATTAATTACAAAACCATAACCATACATGTCTTAGTTAACTAATACACATACAAGTATAATCAATGGAACATAGCTATAGAATTGTTCTAACCTAGGAAGGCATTGACCATCACAGATACGCCTTTCATGGCCTTGTAGAAAATAATCGGCAGTTTCTGTAGACACTCGTGCTGCGTAGGATCTATCAACGTGTCGCTGTTCATGGCGGCCTGCATGAATTTGTGGGTTTTCCCGATGATCTCAGGGCGACACATGTCTACAGGATTTTGGATGATGTGGAGAAATCTGAACCAGCACTGAGCGATACAGTCGTAGGTCATGGCAGAGGGTATCAGGAGGGCCTCCTCATCAGCTGTAACAGAAAGGTGTCAAATTATAAAAAGGTACATACTTTGAAGCATGCATGCCATAACATATGTAAGTCATTAATTATACACAAATGCTAAAATACATATACATGTATAGTCAAACTTTACTATCTCAAACTCCATGGGATCAAACAGAGATATCTGAGAATTCAAGATAATGCAGGGTAAAATACTTTTAAAAAATATTTGGGGATTTCCTAAACAATTTTGAGCTGTAAATTAAATAACACACAAATATTCTATTTCAAAAGTTTGAGAAATGACCCTAACATGAGAATTAAAGTATCATTGATCATGTTGATACTGTCAAGTTATCTCATTTGACCATTAAAACTTACTGAGTGTGAGTTTGGGGTAGTCCGGCCCCTGGGTGAAGCCCAGTACGTGAGAGGTCAGGGCGTGGTTTACTTTATGCCACTGCACCACCAGGGACTCGTGGTGCCTCCAGCTGATACACATGGCGCGGAATGTCTTCCAGAGGGAGGGGGAGGGGAAACATTTGTGACAGGCCAGGAGCCAGATCTCAAATAGGACACTGAGGACTCGCTCACACAGCTGGTCACCGATATCATCTGGTTATAAAGAAATATAACAAGCTGTTAGTGTATATATCACAATAATGAAATATAACTGGCAATTACAATTATATTGCTCAAAAAGAGGTTCTGAGGAAAACTTTTTTTTGCACTTTCACACTTGCAAATAATTTTGCCTCATTTAAAATTTGCCCTTTCACAATTCTGTTTCAGAAATTAGACTGTGTTTTTTGAATCTGCCCGGTCTTCAGTTTGTCCACCAATTAGAGGGGCAAATGAAATCAGGTCAAACTTTTACACTACAGTATACAGTAGGTCACTCAAACAAGCATGACTTTTCCAATGCCAATTAATTTCTCTATAGATGTATCAAACTCTTATTATTTTGTTTTAAAGCATAAATATAAGATAAACCAGTGAATGCGCAGAATGGTGAGGGAATCACAACAAATTAATCATAAATATTTCACTTGGTACCACAAGGCTACAGGAAAACATGGACAGTCAAAGAATACACTGCTTACCCCAAAGAATGTCAGTGTTAGCAAAATTAAGGTTAAGCTGCATACAGATTGAACGTAATTTGGGAATTTCATCATTTAATGTCCTAGTAACATGACAGGAAAGCAGACAATATACTGAGTATGTATATGTTCTTAGAAGAATCACTGATGCAGGTTTACTTTACTTCTAGAATTCTAAGTGGACCAGTCATGCCAAAAATATAGGTCAAATGCAGCATCAATGCAAATTTAGTCAAGATTAGGTCCTGTTTTCAAAACTTGACCCCCAAACCCAAAGAGTTGACAACAGATGTAAACAGATAAGGTTTTACAACAAAGTCATCTCCACTGTAAAAACAATAGGGTTGCACCATATAAAATGACAAATATTGTATATCGTCTTATCAAATCAAGTAATTCTACTTAATTGGCATTAACCTTAACAAATAAAATCTCGCTAAATCTTTATAATTATATTTGCACAGAAGCAAAGTAAGCCTTCCTGAATACAGAGATAAAGTAAATGAATATTGATGAAAGATAGCACATGATTCTTATAAAAATGAAAGCAATTCTGCAGCTACAAGCTAAAAATATTCATAGTTTTGTTTTTTTTTTCACAACATTCTGCAGTATATGTAATTACAAGCTTGGTGGTGTTAAATTTAATCTGTCTGTTAATTTGCATCAAAAGTTTGTAAGAACTGATTATAAACTAAGAAAACAAGGAATTATTAGAGTTGTTAACAAAATAAGCAAGGCACACTTTTGACTTATTCACTCAACCTTTTCATTCACTTGACCTTTCCTCCATTTCATCTGTACATACAGGTATATGACTTTGTCTATTTGTAGCATAAATGCAATCATTTGCTACACTGGATTTCATTAGACTTTCATTGACAAAGCTAATACTTTTCCTGAGTTTAATCAGCATTCAAGACAGAAAATGTTTTTAGCTCTCTTAATAGACAACGTACTATCTGGATAAACTAATAGGGCAGAATAAAACCACCATAATTTATAGCACTGTCTAAAATAACTGACAGGGAATTAATACAAATTAATTAATATGATGAGACAACTAAACATAGTGTTTTGTTATTTTCAGATAAAAATTTGCTTTTAAACCAATAATTTATAAGCACTTTCCCCAAGGTAAGCAGAAAATAACAGCAACAAAATGCAGATATCGGTAAAAGCAAAGTATAAAATCAAAACATGAAATATACATGTACCTGTAAAAAATACAAGAAGTGAAATTTACATGTATCCGATTTAGTCAGTTGTTACGAGAAACAAATCTTCATTTATCCCTTAATTAATTTCTATTTCTTCTAGTACTGTAAATCATTTTTTATTCGCGAGAACTTTATTTTCGCGTAATTACGCGATACGGTATGGTCGCGAAAATTTCATTCTCGGGTATAGTATAATTCCTTAAGATTATATAGAGCAATGATTCCCATTATTCAACCAATTTAAAATTTTTATATTTGCTATTTTGAATTAGAAATCATTATTTTTCTGAAGTATATATCTTTAAAAAAAATTATTTGGTGATTTTCCACCAAATATTTCTGCAAAAATGGTAAGTGATCTACAGGCCTATCGTATATATAGAGCAATGACCACTATTCGTGAAAATTTTGTCTCGTTAATGAAGAGTCAATGACTATCTCTCGAAAATAAGGTGTTGCAAAAATTAAGTGATCTACAGTATATATTCTATTTAGAAACCACAATTAAAATCTTAATATTAATCATACTATAAATAATTGATTTAAAGTTTAATTTTCAAAATAAACCTCTTAGACTAATGATTTTGAAAAGTGTTCAACAAAACTTAAAGGAATGCATTCATTTTGAAGAATTTTTTTTATTATCTAGTGTGCTATAGCATTTTGTAATGTTTATTAATTTATTTATATATTGTATATACATGTATATCATGTATATATTGCAAGTGCTTGTTGCTAAATCATTTTGATAGAGCAAATGATGTAAGCTGTACTATATAAATGCATACATGTTAAAATTGCAATTTTTCAGAAGCATGTTTTATTTATGGTCACTTAAATATGGGTGACATATTTAATTATACTTGTACGTACATAATATTGATTTGTATGTATTGTGATTTTACGTGTTTTCAAATTCGTTATTTGCTGTTAGTTTAAATCCAAACTGAGTGCTTTAATTGGCTAGCCAATCCAAAAGGTCTAAAAGTGTGTGAGAGTTTTGTGTGCTGAAATGAATCACCATACACACCAAAAATGTACAGAAAACTTACATGAACTTAATCCCGAATCGTCTGCATTAACAAAAAGATAAGCATGCATGTCAGTCATCTCCAATGTAAACAATGCATTAACATTAAGCCGAGAGTTCAAAGGTCAGCCAACGCGTGCCTTATAGTCAGGCGTGACTGTGAAAAAAGATTGCCATCAAAAATTGAAGCAGAATTGAAGATTCTTGTGTCAACAAAAACAAAGAATGGAACTTGTTAGTGAATTAACAGTTAACAGATTGAACAGATGAAATAAATGTTGCAATATAGTAAATAAAAATTTTTGAAAGAGTTATTATCTGGAAGGGAGCAAAGTGTTTTAAATAAAAGAAATTGGTTTCTTTTAAAAATGCAGCATCTCATGAAAGAATGGGAAATAATGTCAAATTACAGGCATTTAATTCACATGATTGACAGTGAATTAAACTAAAAACTTTAAAATAGAAATGACAGCAAAGTTGAACATACATGTACATTTAACTATAAAAGTTAGTGGAGACAAATATTTTAAAGTATGATTATGTATTCATTGTCTATCTAATAATTTTAAATACACTGCAATATGTGTTGCTTTCTGCATACTGGAACAAACTATAGGACTAAACATGAATGTCAAAATAAAAATCAATTTAAGCCTACAGCACTTCTTAACTTCAGGGCAAAATGAGGAGAAATTATCAAAAGTTTGTCTAGAATTCAATGTATAGCTGCATTGAAATGTTATGGTACCATATCATTTATATCATATGGTATCATACTATTCGATCCTTAATGGTACAAACCTGATCTACTACTACTAATAATAATCAAGCTGTTTTATAATTCGATCAGTACTACTCATATCTTAAGATACATACAGATAATAAATATACATGTAATATACAAGAATTTTACTACTGTATATAATTAGATTTATAATCTACAACAGACTACTAAGAAGTTAGGAAAGACCCACAATCACCAAATCATGACAATCTAAAGTACATTCATAAAAAATTCAAGTTTCTTTGCATGTATAGGTATAAAATATTAACATAGCAGATAGCTACAAACATGAATGTGCTTATTAAAAACATTATTTGTCTTGAATAAAAGGATTTATCAACATATAAGAGTATTCCCCCTTTACCTTTTTCTAACGGTGGTGACAATAAGCTGTCATTGGCTGCCAACAGGAACTTCAGCAATGTTTCCCATGATTCCCTAGACAACATGGTGGATTCCTTAGCGATGGCCTGGATTTGTCTCAGAACGCGGTGACAGAAGACTGCTTGCTTCCTTACACTGTCAACATCTGGCAAAGAGATTAGGATCCATTATGAATTACACAATTTTTTTTCCTTTTTCAAAGTACTAACATTTGCAAAATATTTTATCTCAATATCTCAAACTCATGGATATCTCAGAGTTTTTACCAGAGGGCTGTTCAACAGAGTGAGTGCTTGCAAACATTTCTTTTGGAGGTCTCAAGAATTTTGGCAAACGCTCGCAAACTTTTGCTCTGTTGAACAGGCCCCTGGTTCCATCCAGTTCGAGATAATGAGATTAGACTGTATTATCTGTAAATCTCTCTATTAATGTTAAACACTAATATTCATTGTATATGTACACCTGGATATCAGGCATTCAAAAAATTGACACCATGGCTATCACAAAGTCAATTTAAAATCCCGATCACTTTTTCTTTTATCAATATCTCAAACTCATGGATATCTACAAGTTTTTACTTGGTTCAAAGAAGTTCAAAATAATGAGATTTCACTACAGTATATCATCTGTAATATCAATGAGATTTGACTGGATTATCTGTAAATCTCTCTTGTATATACCTGACCCTGGTCGAGGTACAAATAGATTAAGGAGATGGTGAATCATGTCCTGTATGTAGGGATCAGGGTCATCCTTGAGGGGCTGGGGGACGGACTCCTGGTGAGGGGAGGGGGGCATACAGGCTGAGAGCCAGATACAGTACACATTGACACACTCCTTAATGGTGTCCAACTCTGTCAGTGGAAGACTCAGGCCATAACACAGCACCTGAAAATATAGGTCATAATTAATAGTTCATGTAGGAATCCATTGTAAAAAGTTAGATAAAACTAGCCATCTGATAAAGTTGAACTTAGAATCTTGAACATTGATATCTTGAATATCACAGATACATATCTCAAAGTGATTTGGAATTCGCAACCTTTTATACCCTTTACTCTTTCAGTATTTTACCCTTTTAATTTGATAATCGGAAAACCTTAGGTATATCCAATATTTTTACTTGTTTCAATCAAGTTTGAGATAACGAGGTTTGACTGTACTTATACTTATAAATACCCAAGCAAAGAATACCATTTTATGATTTACTTACTTCCATGGTCCATTTGACCTCCTTGTCAGAATCAAGCTGACAGGGTTCATGGTTGTTGGCAGCGATGCTGAGGCTGGTTACAATGTGTTTCACCACCGAGGTAGCGACAGTGGTACCGACTGAAGCTGGGAATTTGTGGAGGACGCTCTGGTTTGCTTTGTCACACTGAATCTCATCCTGGAGGGAGGACCACTCAGAATACATGGTCAAACCTCCCCTAATGTTCTACACGGTCCACAACATTACTCTCTCACATTTGTCAAACTATTTGAACTGTCATCTGAAATAATGCAATAAAAGTTTAACTGTGTCGAAAAAATATATCAAGTTTTTCTCAACTAATTTACAAAGCCTTAAAATTAATAAAATATGCAATGTACATGGTGTCTATTAAATTCTATGACCATCTGCATAAAAGCGTTATGTCATGGAACAAAATACAGAATAAAACTTGACAGAGGACAGAGGAAATTATGGTTACTGTATACAATCAGCAAAATAAAATTTCTATAGCCCCTTTTCAATCTTTCATTGCTTTTTGTATCTACCATTTGATAAATATCTGCTAATTTAACAGGAAATCTGGTGTCAGGACATTTACGATTTCTTCAAAACATGAAAAATTACTAGTACATCCTATCCGTCTGAAAATTTTTAGTAAAACCAAAACTTCCGGATAGAGGGCGTTCTCATCCAATATGGCTGCGCCCATGAATGGAAAAGTAAGTTGCTGAGGAAAAAAATCTTTGATTACACTTATCGTTCTTTAACATGTCAAAATATGCGTCACCTATGATATAGTCTTACGAATGAGAGAAATATCGTGGATGTAGGGATGTGGACAAGCATCTTTCTATCACTATCAGGCGATGTTTCTGTTTGTCTACAAAAACTAAAACCTTGCCCATAACTTTTGATTAGTTGGAGTAGCTGCAGATCTGTAGCTCTCCGAAAATTATATATTGATAGACCGGAGAGCTACAGAGCCACCCATTGAAAAAACTGTATATTTATTGCGCACAAAAAAATGCGCTCGGTTCTCGATTTTTTTCTCCATGTTTTTAAAATTGTAACCTCAAAATATTACTAACCGTGTGTTCCTAACATATTTTTTGACTCTTTCCACAACAAAACATTCCTCATAATTGTTGTTAATAGTCCTCCTAGCCCTGATATTGCAATCATCGAACATTTCGCTTGTTTATACTGCCATTTTGGTTTCAAAGATAATTCGGTCCAATATGCTTCGTTCAGACGTCAACTACGAGAGAACTTGATAAAGGAGAGAGGAATTTTTTGAAATCTTCCATTTTTGCAATTGAGGTAAGAATTTGGAAGAATTAATAAAAAATCGAGCGCACTTTTTTGTGCGCAATAAATATACAGTTTTTTCAATGGGTGGCACTGTAGCTCTCCGGTCTATCAATAATTTTTTTTTCTGAGAGCTACAGATCTGCAGCTATAGTTGGAGCAGAGAAATAATTAATGTTATTTATGTCTCCGGTTGAAGGTATGGGCCAGTATAACACCGACCCTGGTGTTTAAACGACAATAAAAATTTCAAAATTTCACCAAACATTAACCTTGGGCAATAACTTTTGAACAGATGCTGCTAGAGATTTTATGATTTATGTGCATTTTTGGTTACACTTTCCTTGAGTACAAGTTTATCTTTTTAAAAAGATAAGTGAGCTAGCGCCTTAGCAAATTTTAAACACAGAAAGGAAGGTCCATGATCGTCTAAGCACAACCCAGTTTGGTTGTGCATAGACGTAAAAAAAAAATCTCCCTTGTCTTTGTTTAGAACAATCAGATAATGACTCGGACTTTTCCGTCAGAAAAAAGAGATAAAATTTGAAGTATTACAATTAAATAGTTATCTTTAAAGTATAAGCTACAGAATAAATAAACATAGTTATTTCATGATACAAAAAAATTGTTATCGTACGGTCTATCTATAGTAGTTTTCCCAGAATGCACGACCGTGAAGCCGAGCATGTGTATTCAAGGAATTTGGATTAACGTAGTTGCTAGCACTCGAGAGCACTAGAAATTCAAAATTTTTACCCTTAGACCTTGTTCTTAGAGTTTGACCTACTTTAAAAGAAAACTTTAACCTTGACACAAGAAATACACATCTAAACAACCTGACTCACCACCTTAATTATTCTCAGTCTGTATGATAATTTAGTGTCTCTGCATGTTGACAGTTTTTCAGTACATGGTTCTGTGTAATCATTTAGTTTCTCTGTTGATAGATTTTCAGTACATGATCCTTTGTAATAATCTCTGTTGACTGTTTTTCAGTACATTATTTTTTGTGATTATTTAGTATCTCTGTGGACAGTTTTTCAGTACAGATCCAGCAGAGATTAAGGACATAGTCCTCCTCCTGACCCAGAATGGACTTTGTCCTCGCTGTGTCCTCCGGTTCCTGGGAGAGGGGGATACTGCAGTGTTCAGAGCCTCCAACCAGGTAATCATGTCTATATACCGAATTTTCCATCCCCCTTATTTTACTGACATTGTGAGGTATAATTTTATGAAGATACCAGTATAATGTTTTATATATTTTATATTAAGTGGTAGATCATCTTTTTAAAACTAGCCATCCATTGATCATAACATAAACTGCATGCTTTGTAAATCAACAGAAAAAACTGACTTATCACTATACCTTATTGGTTCCCCTTAGGAATTGACCCAGAAAGTAATATCATTGACAGATGGTCAGGAGGATCTATTTACCTCCCTTCCGTGTCCTGCCTGTCTGGGAATTCTCCAGGTGTACCTAGAGGAAGAGTTTCTTAACAGAGTAAGTGAACAAATATTAAACAGATCTTAGTAAACTTTTAATTTTTGTATTTAGTACCTATATGAACTGTCTATAAATTCTACTTTGCTGTATTTTACAGATTGTGGAGACAGTGAAATCCAGTGATCATCAGTTCAAGACATTCATTTGTTCACTGACTACACCAGTGTGTTCACTTCTTAGAGAGGTATGTAACTGAAGATCAAGATATGTATTTAATGTATATATCTTCTTTTATAGATTTAAAGGATTTCATTTACATATACATGTAATTTGTATATATTATGCAACAGGAAAAAGTTGTTTTAACTTGTTTCATTATAAAACCTCTATCTTTTGTTTTAGCATGCTTTCCTTCTGATGCTAAATGAAAAGTTTAAGTGAGTACATTTTACCTGGCCATTTCCAAATTCTCCATCATTGTGTCCATTCCATTATCCCTGATTGTGATATGAGGCTTGGATTACTTATAAGAACTATGTGTCTGTTTTCAGATCTCTGTATGAGTGTAAGTTGATAGAGGACATAGCGTCAGTTAAGGATGTATGGAAATGGAGGAGTGGTCCTATTTTAGCAGCGGCTCTAAATGCACCTTTTGAATTCAAGGTTAATTTTACATTATCACTTAACTGTCTGTTTGTATTACAGGGATTGAATAGTAACAGATACAATTAAAAAACACAATGCATGTACTTACTGTAAAGATTAAAATTTTACATACAGAAAGTATTTGTAAAGTAATGGTTTGAATTGTGCATTTTAAATACTGAATGATTGAGCAGTTTCTTTTTCTTTGGAGAGGTCCATTTTGAAGTATATATAGAACTTTCCCGAACTTTGTTGCACATGTATTAAGGATGCACACTACCAAAACATTTGTGTAGTGTGCAACTTTGCATTACTTTAGGGATAAAAATTGAGGTGAGCTCTGTAACATTTGATTAGGCCCCAAAAAATCAATCCATAGTTTCTCAGGCACCGCCCGCATCAGTTCAAAAACGGCCGCATTGATCAATTTTATTGACATATTGAAAAGGGAAATAACTGAATTTTCTATTTTTCCAAGTTGAAAAAGTAAATCGAGTTATTCCCCTTTTCATAAATGCTAAGAAAGATGTTTTTAGTCCTTCTAAATCCAAAGCATTTTATCGGTTGACTTTTAAATAAATATTTGTAATAACATTATTTAATGTTTAATACACATTATAAATAATTTCAGAAAATAAAACTTAAGAATTAGTATATATTATCATTTACTGCACAAATGACTTACAAAAAAAAAAAAAAAAAAAATGCCTGCCTGCCACAGGCAGGAATTTTGAATTTTGAATTTTTTGGCCTGAGAAACTATTAATTAATTTTTTTTGGCCTTACCAGTGTTTTTATTTTTGTAGAGCAAGTTTGACATTATTCTCAACTTTACTTATGACAAGTCGGACAAGGAATGCACCTTCTTGTATGTATTCAATAACAAAAGTAATTCATTCAAGTGATTGTAGTTTTTGTCCATTGATACAACTTCTTCCTGTCTCTAACATCATTTTGATTTATCTGTAAAATTCCTGTAGGTCCTACCACAGTCCAGCATTATTCAGGAAAAGGAAAAACCAACAAAAGGTAAATTTGAATGTAAATGTAGGTTTAATTGAATTTGAATTCTTATCACTTATAATGACAGCAGTAATGTGATAGACTTTTAACATCTAGACCGTGTTGCAAATCTACATGTTTAATTTACTGGTGGTGGTGGTGGTAGGGGGGGGGAGGGGGTTATACTTATATTTAAAGATACTGTGTTCATGATGACTTACTAATAGATGATAATTGTTGTGATAAAAAAGTCTATATTATCAAAGAATTTTAATTATGTAAATTTACATTACCATAAAACTTTCCTCAATTTTGTAGAATTATGGAGATACCTACACAAGGACTAATGTAGCCAAAGTTTTATCTGACATCACAGATGGATATTTCAGAAGGTTGTGCAATGATTTCTAAGTTATACCCCCACTTCAGCATCATGTGAAAGTTTTTATACCCCCGCAAACAAAGTTTTGGGGGGTATATAGGAATCAGCTTGTCCGTCTCTCTAGCTGTCCGTCTGTCCATCTAGCTGTCTGTCTAGCTGAGCAAACGTGTGCGGACCATTTCTTTCTTATAAAGGAACATTAGAATCTACTGCTCCACAGAAAGATTGCTCATGACCTAAGGGTGTGACCTTGACCCAAGGTCATTTGGGGAAGTTCAAGGTCACTGGAAGAAAAATTTCATAATTCGTGTCTGGTCCATATCTTTCTTATGGATAAACTTGGTAAGTTCCTATTTCACACAAAGATTGCTCATGACCTAAGGATGTGTCATGACTTTGACCCAAAGTCATGTGGGGAAGTTCAAGGTCACTGGAAGAAATTTCATAATTCGTGTCTGGTCCATATCTTTCTTATGGATAAACTTGATAAGTTCCTATTTCACACAAAGATTGCTCATGAAAATTCAAGGTCACTGGAAGCAAAATTTCAAAATTCATGTCCGGTCCATAACTTTCTTATGGATAAACTTGGTAACTTCCTTTTTCACACAAAGATTGCTCATGACCTAATGATGTGTCATGACTTTGACCCAAGGTCATTTGGGGAAGTTCAAGGTCACTGGAAGAAAAACTTCATAATTTGTGCTTGGTCCATATTTCTTATGGATAAACTTTGTAGGTTCCCATTTTACACAAACATTAATTGTTTATTACCTGAGGTTTTGTCAAGACTTTGAACCAAGGTCATTTATGCAAGTTCAAGGTCACTGACGGAAAAAGTTCATAATTAGGGCCCCGCAAGGATTTGCGGGTGCCCTATAGTAATCACTCTGTCTGTCCGTCCATCTGTCTGTCTGTTGTCTGTCCGTCTGTCACTCTTCCGTCTACAAATTTTCTGTTTTTTTCTAATAACTTTTTTTATGGTTGCCCAATCAAGTTCAAATTTGGTATGGTAGTTAAGAAGGCAGAAATACATATTTTGATGCTAAGTTTGGTTTTCTATGTCTTCTGGTTTGGAGCTGGGGTGGTGGGGTAGATTCCTTAACTATGCATAAGAATGAATGGGAAACTTTTTTTATGGTTGCCCAATCAAGTTCAAATTTAGTATGGTAGTTCAGTAGGCAGAAAGACATATTTTGATGCTAAGTTTGGTTCTCTGTGTCTTCTGGTTTGGAGCTGGGGTGGTGGGGTAGATTCCTTAACTTTATATAAGAATGCATTGGCAAAGAGAGATAACTGCTGAAGATGTTCCCATTGTAAACTGAATGCTGCTACGAGTCCCTTGAGATTAATTAGCTTTCCTCCTAAAGAAAATCCAGAGCATTATCTTTATCTGTCACATTGAGATGAATTACCACCTCTGTCTGCAAATGAAGTTTGTTTTGAAGTTAAGTCAATTTGGAATGCTATGAACACTCTGAAATGTGGATTTAAATATAAATTTTCATAATTTATTTTTGTTTAATAGTTATGATTTCATCGAATTCTAAAAACAAAAAATAGATTAA